>NW_025900378.1:0-19795 GCF_022539505.1 Lolium rigidum | reverse complement strand
AGAATTGATTAAGTCCTATTGCAAACTTTTAGTAAACCTCACATTGTTGATTCAAAGAGCTATGGTTTCAATTAGTACCTAAAGTTATCTTGTCTCCATGAAACTTGAAAGTTCAAATATGTTTGAAAAATAAGGAGCTGAAAATTTAGTTTTCAGAAATAATCAAGGTATGAGATATATGTGATATCTAAGACCTTATTGCAAGATGATAGAATATAATTTGGTGAGACTACATAAACTCATAAGTTTTATGGGAATGTATGAAGGTTGAAGACGCAAGACGTCACAATCCTCCAGCTATTGGGGCACTAATGATATTCGCATATCCATGAAGTTATCATCCTTAGTATGCACCGTTGCTAAGACTCGTCGTTTCGAAGCATCACGTGATGATCGGGTGTTATAGATTCTACGTGTGCTTACAATGGGTGCAAGCCAGATTTGCACATGCGAATACTAAGGTTAAACTTTATGAGCCTAGCATGTACAGACATGGTCTCAAAAAGTTGTCATGAATTGATGGATAAAATTATGAGTGAAATTGTTCATCATAATTACTAATATGTGAAATCTAGAACACTTGTCATATGATGATCAACTTCAAAGTAAGAACCTCAAGGTTATTGGTATTTGACCAACAAACCTAGAAGTTATTGATGTTGAAATGTTTTTCTGAATAATGAGGAAAGCTAAAAGAGAAACTGCAAAAGATATTTTGGCAAAAGAAAAGAAAAGACTAGAAAGTCTAGCTCAAGTGTATATAAATGATATACATGTTATGGTTGTATTCCTAGTTAAGTCACACAATGAAATTCTTGGGTATTAATACCATATTGGTTGGTATGAAGTGTCATACAAAACAACGCAATTCAAGAATACAATGGCCTAAGTGACTCGACAAGGAATATGATAAGAATGCTACGCTTGGAACAAAATAAAGTGTTATTATGTTCGTCGTTGGCATTCTATCTAGCCCTTAGAATTTATAATAAAGAGCTTAATAAATTGTTATTTTGCTCTGGTCAAATGAAAACAATGAGTTGTTCAAATTATGACATTACTCCATGTATGATGGATAAGTTATTATAAATCTTAAATGGTGAAACACACATACATAACACTGACGCTAAAAATGCCATAAGGCAAATGATTTGAATTCCACTTATTTGTGGAACCGCAATTTAGGTCATGTTAGAAAGGATCGCATGAAGGAACTCCATGCAAATGGATTTTTGGAGTCATTCGATTTGTTGAATCGTTTGGCACTTGCAAAATCTTTTCTAAAAGGTAATGACCGAAATACCGTTCATAGGCCGAAGAGTTGAACGGGCAACTAACTTAGTGAAAACATACATAATGATATATGTGGTTCATTGGGCATAGTTGTGTGCGGAAGATTCTTCTACTTCATGAAAACTTTCAAACAATGAATTGAGTATATATGTGGATATATTCAATAAGGAAAAGTTTGAAACATTTGAATAGGATTCAAATAAATTTCAGCATGAAGTGGAAATCATCGTAATAGAAATCAAATATCTATGATTGGATCATGGTGGAAATATTTGAATTACGAGTTTTAGCGAACATCTAAGAGAGTTATGAAATTGTTCTACAACTTACGTTTCTTGGAGTATCATAGTGATGATGAAGTATCCAAGAGATATATCCAAACTTTGTTGGATCAATGATGAGATAAAATATTGATGCCATTATATTTTTGTGGATTATGCTTTAGTGACTACCGCTTTTACACTGAATAGAGCATCATCATGATCCGTTGAAATGACACCATACAAGTTATGGCATGGGTATAAACCCTAATAGTCAACCAAAATCGGATGAATGTCTTTGTTGGTTATCCCAGAGATTTCATTGGGAATTCTTCCCACGAGACAAAGACAAAAGTGTTTGTCAATGTTTCTTATTTCCGAGAAATTGTTTCGAGTGAAGTATTTGAGTGGGAGGACAATATAATTTGATAAGGTTTATGAACCTGAGCATAATGATCAGAGTAGCGCAGACATCGGAATTGGTTTCGGAAGCGGCCACGACGATCATGGCTCTCATGACTACAAAATGTTTTAGCCATGGAGATCGAAGTACATATTGAACCTTGTAGGTATGGTTTACTTTGTGATCAAATAAATGATTTGTGGACAAAGGATTGATTTTGATCAATGATAAACCAACTACAAAACAAAGAAGTTATGATGGGCCCTGACTCCATTAAAATGGCCATGCGCCATGAAATCCAAGATAGATGAATACTTTATGAAAGTAAATGGATCTATGAAATTGATAGACTTGGATGAAATATCCTTGAAGAAAGCTTGACTTATCGAAAAATTGTTTACGACAAAGTTCAAAGAGTTGAATACGATAAGATTAGATCTTCCGTAGCAATGCTTATAGTCTATGTGGATTATTCTAGTAATCACTACATATTTCTTTTATGAGATATGCTAGTAGGATGGCAAAATACACTACTTAACAGAAGTATGTATACAAGATACAACCAAGAGTTTTGCTGGTCCGTGGAATACTAGATAGGTATACAAGCTTCAATTGGATGAAGTAAGTATCACGGAGTTGGAATCTTCACCGGATGAAATAGTCAAAGAGTTTTTGATTTCATCGGAGACGATGAAGAAGCTTGCATTTGCAAGAAATTAAGTGGGAGCGCTAAGACACATTTATAATACTTTATGTAGGTGACATATAGTTGGTTATAAATGATGTAATTATATACTTGATTAAAAAGGTTTCATTGAGAATTAACTTCAATGAAAGGATATGGACTGAAACAAATTTAGTGTCAAGATCTATGAAGATAGATTGAAACACATAAATAAGTTTAAGTCAAAGTACATATGATGGATATTGAAGAAGTTCAATATAGAAATATTAAGAAAATGTTCTTGTCATGTGAAGGTTTAACAAGACTTGAGTGTATCTGACACTCAATGAGTAAAAACACATGAGTGATTATAGATCACGAATAATATGTACACAATCAGATATCATGTGCTATAAAGTGTTATGAGCATATACCAGAATGATTCATATGATGATCATTGGACGACGAGTAAGAATATCCTTGAGTACTTTAGAAGAACTAAGGATATACATATATTTTTTTTTATGAAGAAATGACAAACAAATCGCTGTAAGGTGTTACACCGATATTTGTTTTGTCACATATCAAAATATAATTTCAATCTCAAATTAGACTAAGTGTTGTTTAAAAGGTAGCACAATGAGCTAGAAGTTGTCTATGCTAGATTTAGAAGAGTTCTAAATATTGTGACGGATTCTACAAAAGAAGGCGAGTATGTCATTATTTTGACAATGACAAAGGATGTTAAGTCAAGAGGTTCTTTGAGAACTTGGTGTAGTTCCGACAGAGTCGAACTTTGAAGCTATATTGTGTGTGACAATATTAGTGACATATTTCAGACAGCGGAATTAAGGTTCCACCAGAAGATCAAACATATTTAATGCCAACTCATTTGGAAATGAGTGATGCGTTGAGACGCAAATGAATTACAAAATACATACGTTTCTAAGCGTGTCAGATCCGATGACTAAAAACCTCTCCCGTGAGCAATACATGATAAAGCACCAGAAGGCCAAGGTGTTATATCTTTACAAATGTAAACTAGATTATTGACTCTAGTGCAAGTGGGAGACTGAAGGAGATATGCCCTAGAGGCAATAATAAAGTGGTTATTATTAATATCTTTATGTTTATGATAAATGTTTATATATCATGCTATAATTGTATTAACCGAAACATTAGTACATGTGTGATATGTAGACAAACAAGAAGTCCCTAGTATGCCTCTTAAACTAGCTTGTTGATTAATGGATGATTAGTTTCATAATCATGAACATTGGATGTTATTAATAACAAGGTTATATCATTGTAGTGAATGATGTAATGGACACACCCAATTAAGCGTAGCATAAGATCTCGTCATTAAGTTATTTGCTATAAGCTTTCGATACATAGTTACCTAGTCCTTATGACCATGAGATCATATAAATCACTTATACCGGAAAGGTACTTTGATTACACCAAACACCACCTGCGTAAATGGGTGGCTATAAAGGTGGGATTAAGTATCCGGAAAGTATGAGTTGAGGCATATGGATCAACGAGTGGGATTTGTCCATCCCGATGACGGATAGATATACTCCGGGCCCTCTCGGTGGAATGTCGTCTAAATGTCTTGCAAGCATATGAATGAGTTCATAAGAGACCACATACCACGGTACGAGTAAAGAGTACTTGTCAGGAGACGAGGTTGAACAAGGTATAGAGTGATACCGAAGATAAACCCTCGGACAAGTAAAATATCGCGAGACAAAGGGAATTGGTAATGTATGTGAATGGTTCATTCGATCACTAAAGTCATCGTTGAATATGTGGGAGCCATTATGGATCTCCAGATCCCGCTATTGGTTATTGGTCGGAGTGAGTACTCAACCATGTCCGCATAGTTCTCGAACCGTAGGGTGACACACTTAAAGTTGGATGTTGAAATGGTAGCACTTGAATTATGGAATGGAGTTCGAATATTTGTTCGAAGTCCCGGATGAGATCCCGGACATCACGAGGAGTTCCGGAATGGTCCGGAGAATAAGATTCATATATAGGATGTCATTTTATGTGAAATAAAATGTCGCGGAAGGTTCTATGGAAGGTTCTAGAAGGTTCTAGAAAAGTCCGGAAGAAACCACCAAGGAAGGTGGAGTCCACATGGGACTCCACCTCCATGGCCGGCCAGCCCTAGATGGGGTGGAGTCCCAAGTGGACTCCACCATAGGGGGCCGGCCAAACCCCACATGGGAGGTGGAAATCCCACCTTTGGGTGGGAGTCCTAGTTGGGCTAGGTTTCCCCCTCTTATGGAAGGTTTTGGTTCGGGTCTTATTCGAAGACTTGGACACCAACCCTTGGGGATCCACCTATATAATGAGGGGCCAAGGGAGGGGGCCGGCCACCCCTAAGACCACAAGCTGGCCGCCCCCCATAGAGTGGCCGGCCACCCCCTCCCCAACCCTAGCCGCCCCCTCTCCTCCATAACTCCCGCGTAGCTTAGCGAAGCTCCGCCGGACTTCTCCACCACCACGACACCACGCCGTCGTGCTCGTCGGATTCAAGAGGAGCTACTACTTCCGCTGCCCGCTGGAACGGGGAGGTGGACGTCGTCTTCATCAACAACCGAACGTGTGACCGAGTACGGAGGTGCTGCCCGTTCGTGGCGCCGGAACCGATCGTGATCAAGATCTTCTACGCGCTTTTGCAAGCGGCAAGTGATCGTCTACCGCAGCAACAAGAGCCTCATCTTGTAGGCTTTGGAATCTCTTCAAGGGTGAGACTCGATACCCCCTCGTTGCTACCGTCTTCTAGATTGCATCTTGGCTTGGATTGCGTGTTCGCGGTAGGAAAATTTTTGTTTTCTATGCAACGTTATCCTACAACTAATCCTCAACCTCTTATGAGAATATTATCTGTTGTTGAATGCTTATGCATTAAAGAGGAGTCCATTATCTGTTTTCTATGTTGTCCCGGTATGGATGTCTCAAGTTGAGAATAATCAAAAGCGAGAAATCCAATGCGAACTTTCTCCTTAGACCTTTGTACAGGTGACATAGAGGTACCCCTTTGTGACACTTGGTTGAAACATATGTTATGCAATGATAATCCATGTAAATCCAAGCTAATTAGGACAAGGTGCGAGCACTATTGGTATTCTATGCATGAGGCTTGCAACTTATAGGATGTCTTATGCATAACACATATGAATTATTACTACCGTTTACAAAATTGTTTCTATGTTTTCAAAATAAAAGCTCTAGCACAAAAATAGTAATCCATGCTTCCCTCTGCGAAGGGCCATTCTTTTACTTTATGTTGAGTCAGTTTACCTACTTATTTCTATCTTAGAAGCAAACACTTGTGTCAACTCGTGTGCATTGATTCATACATACTTGCTTATTTGCATTCATCATATTACTTTGTGTTGACAATTATCCATGAGATATACATGTTGAAGTTGAAAGCAACTGCTGAAACTTATATCTTCATTTGTGTTGCTTCAAAACTTTCTACTAAGAATCTATTGCTTTATGAGTTAACTCCTATGCAAGTCTTATTGATGCTTGTCTTGAAAGTACTATTCATGAAAAATCTTTGTTATATGATTCAGTTGTTTAATCATTGTCTTTACCATTGCTTCGAATCACTACATTCATTTCATATGCTTTACAATAGTATTGATCAAGATTATGATAGCATGTCACTTCAGAAATTATCTTTGTTATCGTTTACCTACTCGAGGGTGAGTAGGAACTAAGCTTGGGGATGCTTGATACGTCTCAAACGTATCTATAATTTCTTATGTTCCGTGCTACTTTTATGACAATACTCACATGTTTTATACACACTTTATGTCATTATTATACATTTTCCGGCACTAACCTATTAACGAGATGCCGAAGCGCCACTGCCTATTTTCTGCTGTTTTTGGTTTCAGAAATCCTACAAAGGAAATATTCTCGGAATTGGACGAAATCAACGCCCAGGGTCTTATTTTTCCACGGAGCTTCCAGAAGACCGAAGAGCATACGAGGTGGGGCGACGAGGCGCCCAGACCACAGGGCCGCGCGGCCAGGGTGGGGCCCGCACCGCCCTATGGTGTGGGGCCCTCGTGCCTCCACCGACCCTGCCCTTCCGCCTACTTAAACTCTCCGCCGTGAAAACCCTATTACCGAGAGCCACAATACGGAAAAAGTTCCAGAGATGTCGCCGCCGCCAATCACATCTCGGGGGATTCAGGAGATCACCTCCGGCACCCTGCCGGAGAGGGGAATTATCACCGGAGGGCACTACATCACCATGCCCGCCTCCGGATTGATGTGTGAGTAGTTCATCCTTGGACTATGGGTCCATAGCAGTAGCTAGATGGTTGTCTTCTCCTCATTGTGCTATCATGTTAGATCTTGTGAGCTGCCTATCATGATCAAGATCATCTATTTGTAATGCTACATGTTGTGTTTGTTGGGATCCGATGAATATTGAATACTATGTCAAGTTGATTATCAATCTATCATATATATGTTGTTTATGTTCTTGCATGCTCTCCGTTGCTAGTAGAGGCTCTGGCCAAGTTGATACTTGTGACTCCAAGAGGGACTATTTATGCTCGATAGTGGGTTCATGCCTCCATTGAATCTGGGACAGTGACAGAAAGTTCTAGGGATTTCTATTTTCGTGCCCTCGGTTCCTTAGTTGTGCTCAGTTTTCCCCAGCCCCTTAGTTTTTCCTCACTTTTCCCCAAGTCCTTGTTTGAAACCCGCAGAAGCAGCTCAGACGGCAGGATTCCCGTTAAGTTGACCGTTCCGTGCTGTGCTGACGTGTGGGGCCGCGTCGTGTGGGCCCTCGTCGCGTGGAGCTGGTAGAAAGGGACCGCGTGGGACAGGACGAGATAGCGTTTGGTTGCACGTGAGTAGGAGCTCAGTTTTGTCTCTCTCGGCCCAAATTGGCATTTTCCCTTTTAAGAGCACCTTTTCCCCTCTTTCTCTCTCTGTCTTTTTCACCAAATTAGTATCAAATCTAGAGAAGCTTCTCTATTTACGCTTTTGACCCTCGTTTTTTGCCCAATATGGCAGCAAATCTAGAAGCTAGTATATGATAAATTCACAAGCGGCGTAATCGGAAAACGTATAATACATAAACTGCATACGACGGCCAAAAGCAGCCAATAACATTGTTAATGTTCACGACAAACTAAGATGAAAAAAATACAAGACGCACGCAATGTATGGCCAGCTAGAAGATTCCTCATTGCTCATATATTTCTTTGTCGTCCCATCCAGTGCATTATCCCAAGGAAATATTCATTGAACTCCTTCCGTACGCAGTATGCGGCCAATACATCCTCCAGACGGTATGGCCTGTGTTCATTTCTCAGACCGTAGTTTCCCATTCTATACACATATCGTGGCCACTCATCCCAGGCCTTTGTATCATGAATGTACTCTCTGATATAACCCAAATCGGCATAGTAGATGCAGCCAGGTAGAAGTGTCGGGTGCACTGTGGTGTCGATGGAGATACACCGGATATAATGCACGAAGAAGGCATGAGCGCCAATGTTATTGACCGGATGGAGAGAGCGGCTACGAGTGTCCACACGGTACACCAATGGTTGGTCCTCCAAAAGCATGTTGTCCAACAACACAAGCGACGAGATCACCATCCGACTTCACAAGATAGAACTTGTCATTTCCAAGTTGTGGAAATGAAATTAGTGTCTCCATCTTGACGATTACTCGCATGTGCTGCTGCAGCTGTACATTGGTGCACACTATTCTTCCGGACTCAAAATTATCCACGACTATTGCATACGGTTCACCATTGAACGGGGTAATGCAACGCAAACTATGGTTCTCCATCGAAAAACTACCATCTCCCCAATCTTCATATATATCCTTAGTTGGAGTGCTCTCATCGACCCAACTAATTTCGTTCGGGTAATGTGAGCAAAATAAGACCATAGTCGGGGATTTGATCACGGCGACTGAATTCACAAAAACGAGATGGCATCGCGCCTCAAACATAGTGTTCGATGCCTTTGTGAGTGGGTTCGAAGCCGTATCTTGTGCGGCGGGTTCTTCTGGGCAAGCACGATGACACCACGGCAAAAGCCGATGAAGTAGTATCTAAAATATATTGATGAAGATAACATTCAACACTAAGATTGAAAATAAGAATATATTAACCCTATAGATATGGAGGAATTTGGAGGAATTTGAACCTTGCACGAACTTCCGATAGATCTATGGTGACGTAGCGGGATGTGCCGAGTTGGAGGAAGGTGAACTCAGCGGCGCGTGGAAGGGCGTGGTCTACCATGATCCATTCGTGCGGGTGCACGTCGGGCTCGAGTAAACCTGAGCGCCAATTTCTACGAGACTTGCCTCATAGCGAGTAGGCATCCACGTACTCCTCATTCGCCAGTAAGCATTCGCCGATCTTGTGAAGTGGTCCGTCACCCACGAGAGAGGCCCAGCTCACGGAGGCGCCGCGCTTGGATGCGCCGCCCTCGGAGGCGACGGGCTCGGCGGCGACGGGCTCGGCGGCGACGGGCTCAGCGGCGACGGGCTTGGAGGCGTGATGTCTACTTCCCCCCTCCTTTCCTGTAGACAGTGTTGGGCCTCCAAGAGCAAAGGTTTGTAGAACAGCAGCAAGTTTTCCCTTAAGTGGATCACCCAAGGTTTATCGAACTCAGGGAGGAAGAGGTCAAAGATATCCCTCTCATGCAACCCTGCAACCACAAAGCAAGAAGTCTCTTGTGTCCCCAACACACCTAATAGGTGCACTAGTTCGGCGAAGAGATAGTGAAATACAGGTGGTATGAATATATATGAGCAGTAGCAACGGTGCCGAGAAAATAGCTTGCGGGCGTGTAGTTGATGGTGGTGGTATTGCGGCGATAATGTAACGCAGTAAAACGAGTAAACAAGCAGCGATAGCGATATTTAGGAACAAGGCCTAGGGATTACACTTTCACTAGTGGACACTCTCAACATTGATCACATAACAGAACAGATAAATGCATACTCTACACTCTTGTTGGATGATGAACGCATTGCGTAGGATTACACGAACCCTCAATGCCGGAGTTAACAAGCTCCACAATTTGTTCATATTTAAGTAACCTTATAGTGTAAGATAGATCAATAGACTAAACCAAGTACTAACATAGCATGCACACTTCGTCACCTTCATGCATATGTAGGAGGAATAGATCACATCAATATTATCATAGCAATAGTTAACTTCGCAATCTACAAGAGATCATGATCATAGCATAAACCAAGTACTAACACGGTGCACACACTTGTCACCTTTACACACGTGCGGGAGGAATAGAACTACTTTAATAACTTTGCTAGAGTAGCACATAGATAAATTGTGATACAAACTCATATGAATCTCAATCATGTAAAGCAGCTCATGAGATTATTGTATTGAGGTACATGGGAGAGAGATGAACCACATAGCTACGGCGGAGCCCTCGGCCTCGGGGGTGGATTACTCCCTCCTCATCATGGAGGCAGCGATGGCGGTGAAGATGGCGGTGAAGACGGCGATGGAGATGGCTCCGGGGCAATTCCCCGTCCGGCAGGGTGCCGGAACAGAGAGTTCTGTCCCCGAGTTGGAGTTTCGCGACGGTGGCGGCGCCCACGGAGTCTTTACTGGGTTTCGTCAATTGGTGTCGAAGTTTTAGGTCACGACGGCTTAAATAGGCGAAGAGTCGGAGTCGGAGGGGCCACGGGCTGCCCAAACCATAGGGCGCCCCCCTGGCCGCGCCGGGCGTAGTTTGGTGGCCCTGTTCCCCTTCTCCGGCGGTTCTCGTGTGTTCGGATGCTTCCGGTGAAAATAGGAACTTGGGCGTTGATTTCGTCCGATTCGAGAATATTTCGTTACTAGGATTTTTGAAACCAAAAACAGCAGAAAACGACAAACTGGCCTCTCGGCATCTCATCAATAGGTTAGTTCCGGAAAACGCATAAAAATGATATAAAGTGTGAACAAAACATGTTGGTATTGTCATAAAACAAGCATGGAACATCGGAAATTATAGATACGTTGGAGACGTATCAGCATCCCCAAGCTTAGTTCCTACTCGTCCTCGAGTAGGTAAACGATAAAAGATAATTTCTGAGGTGACATGCTACCAACATAATCTTAATCATATCATTGTAAAGCATATGAGATGAATGCAGCGATTCGAAACAATGTAAATGCAATGAGTAAACAATTGAATCATATAGCAAAGACTTTTCATGAATAGTACTTTCGAGACAAGCATCAATAAGTCTTGCATAAGAGTTACTCATAAAGCAATAAATCCATAGTAGAGACATTGAAGCAACACAATGGAAGATTAAGTTTCAGCGGTTGCTTTCAACTTGTAACATGTATATCTCATGGATAGTTGTCAATGCGAGCAATATAACAAATGCAATAAGCAAGTATGTAAGAATCAATGCACAGTTCACACAAATGTTTGCTTCTTGAGGTGGAGAGAAATAGGTGAACTGACTCAACAATGAAAGTAAAAGAATGGTCCTCCATAGAGGAAAAGCATCGATTGCTATATTTGTGCTAGAGCTTTGATTTTGAAAACATGAAACAATTTTGTCAACGGTAGTAATAAAGCATATGTATCATGTAAATTATATCTTACAAGTTGCAAGCCTCATGCATAGTGTACTAATAGTGCCCGCACCTTGTCCTAATTAGCTTGGACTACCGGATCATCACAATGCACATGTTTTAACCAAGTGTCACAAAGGGGTACCTCTACGCCGCTTTGTACAAAGGTCTAAGGAGAAAGCTCGCATTGGATTTCTCGCTATTGATTATTCTTCAACTTAGACATCCATACCGGGACAACATAGACAACGAGATAATGGACTCCTCTTTTATGCATAAGCATGTAACAACAATTAATAATTTTCTCATTTGAGATTGAGGATATATGTCCAAAGCTGAAACTTCCACCATGGATCATGGCTTTAGTTAGCGGCCCAATGTTCTTCTCTAACAATATGCATGCTTAACCATAAGGTGGTAGATCTCTCTTACTTCGGACAAGACGGACATGCATAGCAACTCACATGAAATTCAACAAAGAGTAGTTGATGGCGTCCCCGGTGAACATGGTTATCGCACAACAAGCAACTTAATAAGAGATAAAGTACATAATTACATATTCAATACCACAATAGTTTTTAAGCTATTTGTCCCATGAGCTATATATTGCAAAGGTGAATGATGGAATTTTAAAGGTAGCACTCAAGCAATTTACTTTGGAATGGTGGAGAAATACCATGTAGTAGGTAGGTATGGTGGACACAAATGGCATAGTGTTGTTTGGCTCAGGATTTGGATGCATGAGAAGTATTCCCTCTCGATACAAGGTTTAGGCTAGCAAGGTTGTTTGAAGCAAACACAAGCACGAACTAGTACAGCAAAACTCACATAAAAGACATATTACAAGCATTATAAAACTATACATCGTCTTCCTTGTTGTTCAAACATCTTACTAGAAAATATCTAGACTCTAGAGAAACCACTCATGCAAACCAAATTTTAACAAGCTCTATGTATTTCTTCACTAATAGGTGCAAGTTATATGATGCAAGAGCTTAAACAAGAGCACAACAATTGCCAAGTATCAAGTTATTCAAGACATCATACCAATTACTACATGTAGCAGTTTCCAATTCCAACCATATAATAATTAACGAAGCAGTTTCAACCTTCGCCATGAAAATTAAAAGCTAAGAACACATGTGTTCATACGAACCAGCGGAGCGTGTCTCTCTCCCACACAAGCATTTATTCAAACAAAAACAAAAACATACAGACGCTCCAAGTAAAGCACATAAGATGTGACCGAATAAAAATATAGTTTCAAGAGAAGGAACCTGATAATTTGTCGATGAAGAAGGGGATGCCTTGGGCATCCCCAAGCTTAGACGCTTGAGTCTTCTTAGAATATGCAGGGGTGAACCACCGGGGCATCCCCAAGCTTAGAGCTTTCACTCTTCTTGATCATAGTATATCATCCTCCTCTCTTGACCCTTGAAAACTTCCTTCACACCAAACTTCTCATAAACTTCATTAGAGGGGTTAGTACATAATCAAAAACTCACATGTTCAGAGGTGACACAATCATTCTTAACACTTCTGGACATTGCTCAAAGCTACTGGAAGGTAATGGAACAAAGAAATCCACCCAACACAGCGAAAGAAGCAATGCGAAATAAAAGGCAGAATCTGTCAAAACAGAACAGTCCGTAAAGACGAATTTTTAATAAATACTTCCGTGGCTCAGATCAGAAAACTCAAAACTAATGAAAGTTGCGTACATATCTGAGGAACATGCACGTAAATTGGCATATTTTTCTGATTTTTCTACAGAGAAAACAGCCCAGATTCGTGACAGATAGAAATCTGTTTCTGCGCAGAAATCCAAATCTAGTATCAACCTTCGATTAGAGGCTTCACTTGGCACAACAAAACACAAAACTAAGATAAGGAGAGGTTGCTACAGTAGTAAACAACTTCCAAGACACAAATATAAAACAAAAATACTGTAGCAAAATAACACATGGGTTATCTCCCAAGAAGTTCTTTCTTTATAGCCATTAAGATGGGCTCAGCAGTTTTAATGATCCACTCACAGGAAATAGTATTCGAAGCAAAAGAGAGCTTCAAGAGGTAAATTCAAAACAAATTTAAGTCTAACATGCTTTCTATGAAGAGGAATCTTGTACACAAATGAATTCATGAAGAACAAAGTGACAAGCATAAGAGGATAAAACACGAGTAACTTCAAGATTCTCAACATAAAGAGGGGAAACTTAATATTATTAAGATGCATACAACCATATTTCCCTCTCTCATAATGACGCATCATTGATGAAATCCACAATATACCCATCACTTAAAACATTCTTATCATGGTTCATATGCATAGAAGTATCATTAATTTTGGCATAAGAAGAGTTATTCTCATTAAGTGTAGGAGGCATAGTATTATCATCATAAAAATTACTCTCCATAGTAGGCGGCACTAAAAGACCAATATCATTATAATCATCATAAATAGGAGGCAAAGTATCGTCAAAGTAAATTTTCTCCTCAATGCTTGGGGGACTAAAAAGATCATGAAAACCAGCTTCCCCAAGCTTAGAACTTTCTATATCATTATCAACAATGGTGTTCAAAGCGTTCATACTAATATTACTACCGACATGCAAATAAGATTCCATAGGTTTTTTAATTTTCGCATCAAACAATCCATGTTTTAAATCAGGAAATAGCAGAAGAAGCTCATTCTTGTCCATTATGCCAAACTAGTGTAAACAAGAAACAAAAAGTTGCAATTGCAGGATCTAAAGGAAATAGCTTTGAGTACTTACGACGCCGGAAAATAGCTTGGTAGCCGAGGTCCGGAGTGTGAGTACCTTTTACCTTTCCTCCCCGGCAACGGCGCCAGAAAATAGCTTGATGTCTACTTCCCCCTCCTTTCACGTAGACGGTGTTGGGCCTCCAAGAGCGAGAGGTTTGTAGAACAGCGAGCAAGTTTTCCCTTAAGTGGATCACCCAAGGTTTATCGAACTCGGGGAGGAAGAGGTCAAAGATATCCCTCTCATGCAACCCTGCAACCACAAAGCAAGAAGTCTCTTGTGTCCCCAACACACCTAATAGGTGCACTAGTTCGGCGAAGAGATAGTGAAATACAGGTGGTATGAATATATATGAGCAGTAGCAACGGTGCCAGAAAATAGCTTGCGGGCGTGTAGTTGATGGTGGTGGTATTGCAGCAGTAGTAACGCAGTAAAACAGTAAACAAGCAGCGATAGCAGTATTTAGGAACAAGGCCTAGGGATTACACTTTCACTAGTGGACACTCTCAACATTGATCACATAACGGAACGAGATAAATGCATACTCTACACTCTTGTTGGATGATGAACGCATTGCGTAGGATTACACGAACCCTCAATGCCGGAGTTAACAAGCTCCACAATTTGTTCATATTTAAGTAACCTTATAGTGTAAGATAGATCAATAGACTAAACCAAGTACTAACATAGCATGCACACTTGTCACCTTCATGCATATGTAGGAGGAATAGATCACATCAATATTATCATAGCAATAGTTAACTTCGCAATCTACAAGAGATCATGATCATAGCATAAACCAAGTACTAACACGGTGCACACACTCGTCACCTTTACAAACGTGCGGGAGGAATAGAACTACTTTAATAACTTTGCTAGAGTAGCACATAGATAAATTGTGATACAAACTCATATGAATCTCAATCATGTAAAGCAGCTCATGAGATTATTGTATTGAGGTACATGGGAGAGAGATGAACCACATAGCTACAGCGGAGCCCTCAGCCTCAGGGGTGGATTACTCCCTCCTCATCATGGAGGCAGCGATGGCGGTGAAGATGGCGGTGAAGACGGCGATGGAGATGGCTCCGGGGGCAATTCCCCGTCCGGCAGGGTGCCGGAACAGAGAGTTCTGTCCCCCGAATTGGAGTTTCGCGACGGTGGCAGCGCCCCTGGAGTCTTTCTAGAGTTTCGTCAATTGGTGTCGAAGTTTTAGGTCACGACGGCTTAAATAGGCGAAGAGTCGGAGTCGGAGGGGCCACGGGCTGCCCAAACCATAGGGGGGCGCGCCCCCCCTGGCCGCGCCGGGGCGTGGTTTGGTGGCCCTGTCCCCCTTCTCTGGCGGTTCTCGTGTGTTCTGGATGCTTCCGGTGAAAATAGGAACTTGGGCGTTGATTTCGTCCGATTCCGAGAATATTTCGTTACTAGGATTTCGAAACCAAAAACAGCGAGAAAACAGACAACCGGCCTCTCGGCATCTCGTCAATAGGTTAGTTCCGGAAAACGCATAAAAATGATATAAAGTGTGAACAAAACATGTTGGTATTGTCATAAAACAAGCATGGAACATCGGAAATTATAGATACGTTGGAGACGTATCAAGGTGACGGGCTCGGCGGCGACGGGCTCGGAGGCGACGGGCTCGGTGGCGACGGGCTCGGATGCGACGGGCTCAGATGCGACGGGCTCGACGGCGACGGGCTCGGATGCGACGGGCTTGGAGGCGACGGGCTCGAGGGTGATGGCCGCCGGCGCATTCTTCTTCTCCATCGCCGGCAGGGCTCGTATGGCGGTTGGGGTTTTTCCTTCGATTTGGAGAAGTTGATGGGACGTGAGAGGCGTGGTTTCGTGCGTGAGCGAGAATGAGACGTACTGTGTGCGAGAGGAGGGAGAGAGGGGCTTACGCGTCCTAAATGCGACCCGCGTCCACTAGTGCACATTTGCACCGCGACACGCGTCAACAATGGCACGTCTTCCACTTCTGCACCGCAACACGTCCTCGAGTCTAACCTTGGAAATTTAGATATACTCAGGTATACCCTCGAGTCATATACTAGCATTTTTTGTGTGCTCGGTTTTCCCCTTGGGTGCTAATACTGGCTAGTGCAATATACTCGGTTTTACCCTCAAGTGGCTGGTCAACGAGAGAGTCAACAAATGGGATTAACCGAGTTAAATGAGTTATTTAATGTGCAAAAAATTACGAAAAAGAGTGGCACTTACTCATGGAGTCTTTACCACAAGTTGCCACTTCTCAAATCATAGATAAATCGTAGATAAATCAAGTTTTACCACAAATTGCCACTTCTCAAATCACCTAGTAGCTATGAAGGTGCATGGTTTTCCACAATAAGCCCTACCCAAAACAGCTTTCCCCAAAACATACTTTGTCCGAATGAGGCCATAATTTTCACACTCATGTATATTTGTATTGCAAATAGTTTGAGGTAGGCCAAGATGGGTTTCATTGTACAAAACACGCATTTTTCATTTTTTAAATCTCATATTTGAAATCCTTAGTCTGTTTACTACTCACTTGCCCTTGGTTTCTTGATACTACTCAGTTTTGCCCTATTCCTTCACAAATTCTCACAGACGCCCAACATTGCCCTAATTGGTCTAGCCCATGTCACGCGGATCGTGCCCGTCGACCGTTGATCGTATGATTTAACGGGCAGGATAACCCCTATCTCTCTCTAGTCGGGGCCACCATCCTCTCTCTCTCTCTCTCTCTCTGTCGGCGGTTAGCTTCCACCCTCTATGTATGCTAAAGGGCGGTTACCCAGTACGCTAAAGTTTGGTTTTCTGCATTATTTTTCACGAGATAAACTATAAACTCTTTTAGGTATTATTTTTCACGCAAAAAATGATAAACCATCACCGATTTGTACTTTTCACGCAAAAAATGATACACCATCACCCATTTGTTGTAGTCATTACTTTTCACGCAAAAAATGATACACCATCACCAATTTATTGTAGCCATTACTTTCCACGCAAAAAATGATACACCATCGCCCATTTCTTGTAGCCATTACTTTCCACACAAAAAATGATGAACAATCACCGATTTCTTGTAGCCATTACGGTAAAATGATAAACTATCATGAATTACCATTTCTTTTAGGCATTACTTTTCACGGTAAAATGATGAACAATCACCCATTTCTTGTAGCCATTACGGCAAAATGATAAACTATCATGAATTACCATTTGAATGGATCTCGGGATACTAAATTAGTGTCATAAATGCTACTACTTTTTCCTATATATGTGGTCAAAGTTTAAAGGGAAGTTTGACTAAACACAAAACCTAGATGACTACCCCCACAACGATCATGTCCTCCTTAGGCTGGCCATAGTGCTAGTATCTAAATAGATCTTGTACACACATTTTGTATTGAGATTCTACAAAACAATAAATTTAGAAGATTGTGATATTACCCTATAATACCACCCACTATAGTGATAGTATCATAGGCAAATACCATATGCATGATACAACAATATGATACTATGCACTATGACTAGCCTTAATTTATTGTGTAAACCCCCACAAGGCCACAACGGTCACCTCCTCCTTAATTTATTGTGTAAACCCCTACAACGGCCATCTCTCCCTTATAAACACCCACAACGGCCATCCCTTGTGTCAATAGGTTCTGCCTCTCTCTTCTTCGTTCACATACACTTGATCCATTGCCATGGCTTCCACGTGGATTATCATCATTGCCACCACCACCGTCAACACCGCCATTGATCATAGAGGAGTTCTTCATCGTCGTCTATGAAGATCCTTTGGTCAAGAAGGTACGTCCGCGTTCCCACATATATGATGCATGTGATTAATTATGGGGGCTACATGTATTTCGCCCTCCGTTTCGTTTCCAGACTATGTTACTATTGCATAATATCAGTGGCGGAGCTAATAACTAATAACCATGGTGCCAACACATATGGTGAAAATTTGCTATTTTGCAAATAAAACAAAAATTACCACCTCCGCAGGTTGCACTTGCATCCGATCTGCCGAGTGCATAATACCAGACACTATGATAGCCATAGACATCTTGCATGAAAATTCCACCTAAATTTTTCCATGAAAGAATTAGGCAATAAATGGACTCTATTAATATTACATGTACTACTACTCGGACGACGAAGATACTGACGATGAAAGCGACGACGACGTGAAGCCATGCATCCATCCCCTTTAGATAAGGGAATTATGACCAAGAATATATATGTAGCTTCATATGCATCGATTTAGAGATCTAGCTATATATTATGCATTTAAAAAATTATATCGCAATTTCCACCATGATTCGAGCACCACAGCCTCCAAATGATGCCGATATCGGCATGGCCAGAACGGCTATGCTCGCCGCCACTGCTAGGTCACCGTCGGGAAGCACCATGTTTAGCATAAGATTCAGTTTAGATTAAGCTGCGAAAATAGTCACCTGCCATTGGCTGAGGCGGCCCCACAGAGCGGCTCTATATGATATTCTCTAAATAAATAGACGACCCCAGCGGTCATTGGCTGCGGAGGCCCCACAGAGCGGGAATATATAATTTTATCTAAATAAATAGAAGACCCCACTGGTCATTGGCTGCGGCAGCCCCACGGAGCGGTAATATATGTCTTTTCCTAAAAAATAGACGACCCCACTAGTCATTGGCTGCGGCAGCCACACAGAGCGGTTATATATGTATTTTCTTGAAAAATAGACGACCCCACTGGTCATTGGCTGCGACAGCCCTATAGAGCGGCCCCATTTGTCATTGGCAGCACCGTGTATATAATCAGGAAACAAAACGGCCCACGCGTCGGCCGACAAATGGATGGCTACCCGTCGGCACGAGATGGTCGGAGAGGAACCGCCTCTCGTGCAGCCCCACCTCGATCTGTGCAGCCCCACCCGTCAGAACGGTAACGGTAAGGCCTCTGACCTGACGGCAACCCTCCCGTCCGAGGGGTTTCAAACTAGAGGGAGGAGAAAACCGAGGAAAAGTTAAGAGGCTGGGGAAAACTAAGCACAACTAAGGAACCAGGGGCACGAAAATAGAAATCCCAAAGTTCTAAGGTTGTGGATGTGCTGTTGCCACTAGGGATAAAACATCAATGCTTTGTCTAAGGATATTTGTGTTGATTACATTACGCACCATACTTAATGTAATTGTCTGTTGTTTGCAACTTAATACTGGAAGGGGTGCGGATGCTAACCCGAAGGTGGACTTTTTAGGCATAGATGCATGCTGGATAGTGGTCTATGTACTTTTGTCGTAATGCCCTGATTAAATCTCATAGTAATCATCATGATATGTATGCATCTCTATTTGTCAATTGCCCAACTGTAATTTGTTCACCCAACATGCTATTTATCTTATGGGAGAGACACCACTAGTGAACTGTGGACCCCGGTCCATTCTTTTACATCTGAATACAATCTACTACAATCATTGTTCTTTACTATTCTTTGCAAGCAAACATCATTCTCCACACCATACGTTTAATCCTTTGTTTACAGCAAGCCGGTGAGATTGACAACCTCACTGTTAAGTTGGGGCAAAGTATTTTGATTGTGTTGTGCAGGTTCCACGTTGGCGCCGGAATCCCTGGTGTTGCGCCGCACTACACTCCTTTGCCAACAACCTTCACGTGGCCTTCATCTCCTACTGGTTCGATAACCTTGGTTTCTTACTGTGGGAAAACTTGCTGTTGTACGCATCACATCTTCCTCTTGGGGTTCCCAACGGATGTGTGCTTCACGCGTTATCAATCATAAATCCTAA
>NW_025900377.1:0-13464 GCF_022539505.1 Lolium rigidum | reverse complement strand
TTGACTAGCATAATGACATCTAGATTACAAGCATCATCATATGAATCTCAATCATGTAAGGCAGCTCATGAGATTATTGTATTGAAGCACATAGGAGAGAGATGAACCACATAGCTACCGGTATAGCCCCGAGCCTCGATGGAGAACTACTCCCTCCTCATGGGAGCGAGCGGCGGTGATGAAGATGGCGGTGGAGATGGCAGCGGTGTCGATAGAGAAGCCTTCCGGGGGCACTTCCCCGCTCCGGCGAGGGTGCCGGAACAGAGACTCCCTGTCCCCCGGATCTTGGCTTCGCGATGGCGGCGGCTCGGAAGGTTTTCCGTATCGTGGTTTTTCGCCTCGGGGTTTTCTCGACGGAGGCTTTAAATAGGCGAAGAGGCGGCGCGGGAGGGTCGAAGGGGTGGCCACACCATATGGCGGCGCGGCCGGGGCCTGGGCCGCGCCGGCCTATGGTCAGGGGCCCGGTGCCCCCCCCCGGTCCTTCCGGGTGTTACGGATGCTTCCGGTGAAAATAGGAACCTGGGTCTTGATTTCGTCCGATTCCGAGAATATTTCGTTACTAGGATTTACGAAACCAAAAACAGCGAGAACAACAGAACGGCACTTCGGCATCTTGTTAATAGGTTAGTTCCGGAAAATGCACGAATATGACATAAAGTGTGCATAAAACATGTAGGTATCATCAATAATATGGCATGGAACATAAGAAATTATCGATACGTCGGAGACGTATCAAGCATCCCCAAGCTTAGTTCTGCTCGTCCCGAGCAGGTAAAACGATAACAAAGATAATTTCTGAAGTGACATGCCATCATAACCTTGATCATACTATTTGTAAACGTATGTAATAAATGCAGTGATCAAAACAATGGTAATGACATGAGTAAACAAGTGAATCATAAAGCAAAGACTTTTCATGAATAGTACTTCAAGACAAGCATCAATAAGTCTTGCATAAGAATTAACTCATAAAGCAATAATTTAAAGTAAAGACATTGAAGCAACACAATGGAAGATTAAGTTTCAGCGGTTGCTTTCAACTTGTAACATGCATATCTCATGGATAATTGTCAACATAGAGTAATATAACAAGTGCAATATGCAAGTATGTAGGAATCAATGCACAGTTCACACAAGTGTTTGCTTCTTGAGGTGGAGAGAAATAGGTGAACTGACTCAACATAAAAGTAAAAAAGAATGGTCCTTCAAAGAGGAAAGCATCGACTGCTATATTTGTGCTAGAGCTTTGGTTTTGAAAACATAAAGAGAGCATAAAAGTAAAATTTTGAGAGGTGTTTGTTGTTGTCAACGAATGGTAGTGGGCACTCTAACTACCTCATCAACCGGACTTTCAAGAGCGGCTCCCATGAAGGACGTTATCTCTACCGAGCAAGGTAGATCATCCCTCTTCTCTTTTGTTTACACATGTACTTTAGTTTAGTTTTTCTTTATTTATGGATGACACTCCTCCCAACCTTTTGCTTACACAAGCCATGGCTAACCGAATCCTCGGGTGCCTTCCAACATTCACATACCATGGAGGAGTGTCTATTTGCAAAATTAAGTTGCTTACTTGATGAATCGAGAGCAAAACATGCGAAGAGAATTATCAATGAAAGTTAATTAATTGGGGCTGGGAACCCCATTGCCAGCTCTTTTTGCAAAATTATTGGATAAGCGGATGTGCCACTAGTCCATTGTGAAAGTCAGTCAAAAGTAAATGACAAGATCGAAAGATAAAACACCACATACTTCCTCATGAGCTATAAAACATTGACACAAATAAGAGGTGATAAATTTTGAATTATTTAAAGGTAGCACTCAAGCAATTTACTTTGGAATGGCGGAGAAATACCATGTAGTAGGTAGGTATGGTGGACACAAATGGCATAGTGGTTGTGTTATCACCAGAATTTGACCGGATCAGAGGTGGGCCGCGATCAAGATGGGTTTGAAGAATATACATGGAAGAAATACGTGAATCGGCCTTGTGTACCAAGTTTGGGCTAAATTGCCCCTGTATCTGTATTATAGTAGATCGCATCTTAATTTAGAAGTTAGGGTTTTACCCGTGCACGGTAGGTGCACGCCTCAGTTAGAAAGTCCCCTGGACTATAAATATGTACCTAGGGTTTATGGAATAAACAACAACACAACGTTCACCCCAAAACAAACCAATCTCGGCGCATCGCCAACTCCTTCGTCTCGAGGGTTTCAATCAGGTAAGCGACATGCTGCCTAGATCGCATCTTGCGATCTAGGCAGCACAAGCTCCACGTTGTTCATGCGTTGCCCGTACTGAAGCGTCTTTGATGGCGGGCAACGTAGTTATCATAGATGTGTTAGGGTTAGCATTGTCCTTCGTATAAACATGCTTACGTAGTGCAACCCTTGCATATCTAGCCGTCCTCATGCCTATCTCAGGCATGGGGGCAGCACCTCGCTTGTTCATCGTTTAGTAGATCTGATCCGTTACGATTGCTCCTTGCTCTGCAAGGATTAGTTTAATATCTGCAATAGTTAGGCCTTACAAAGGGGGAGGATCCGAGTGGCATGTAGGGTGGCGTTCGCAAGTCCTAAACGAGGATGTTCCGTGGATCAACTACATTGTTGGTTCTTTGGCCTTGTTTAGGATCGGCTTATGAGCACCGTGCGTGGCCGCGAGGCCCAACCTCGGAGTAGGATGATCCGATTATGCGGTGAAAACCCTAAATCGTCGTAGATCTCATTAGCTTTATCTTGATCAAGCGGGATCACCAAGTATTCGTGCACCCCGCACGGATCATGGGTGGATCGGCTCTTTGAGCCGATTCACGGGATAACCTGAGAGCCGATCGAGGCTCGTATTTAACGTTTACGTGTATGCCATGCGAGGAACTAAGCGAGGCATTCCCCATCACCTTCCACGACCAGGTATAGGTCGGGTGGCACGCCCTTGCACTTCGCATCGCCGCGTGTGACCGAGAAGAGCATTGCGGGCCGTCGCTCGGAGGGTCTCGGCCAGCCGCAGCTCTAGGCTCTTCCCGGCTCTACTAGTGCTGATCGCCGCTGCCCGACGGTGGGTTTTGGCGGTCAACACATTTCGGCACGCCCGGTGGGACAATCTTCTACATCCACCGCATAGCCATCTACATCCGAGATGGCGGAAAGCACTCCGGTCAAGTACGAGGATCCGCTCGATGAGCTCAAGAAGAAACATGGCGAGATCAAGGCGGTCCTCGAAGCCGACCTCATCGGCTCTTTCTCGAAGACCCGTTCTCATGGCATCGGGTGGAACGGCTTACAGCCCAAGGGCGCCCTCGACCAAGTAGATCTGTCCACCCCTTCGGAAAAACGGACCCGAGCTCGCGCGGGAAGTTAACTACATGGTAGCTCATTCTCGTTTACCGCCATGGCAAGGACAAGGAGGAGGCTGGTTCAAGCGATCGGCTTCGATATAATGATAAAAGGTACAACAATGAAGATGGTATAGAGTCTTATAATGCTTTCAATATGTCTTTTATGTGAGTTTTGTTGTACTGGTTCATACTTGTGTTTGCTTTAAACAACCTTGCTAGCCTAAACCTTGTATCGAGAGGGAATACTTCTCATGCATCCAAAATCCTTGAGCCAAACACTATGCCACTTGTGTCCACCATATACACCTACTACATGGTATTTCTCTGCCATTCCAAGCAAATACTTCATGTGCTACCTTTAAACAATTCAAAAGCTATTATCTCTTATTTGTGTCAATGTTTTATAGCTCATGAGGAAGTATGTGGTGTTTTATCTTTCGATCTTGTCATTTACTTTTGACGAGACTTTCACAATGGACTAGTGGCTTCATCCGCTTATCCAATAACTTTGCAAAAAGAGCCGGCAACGGGGTTCCCAGCCCCTATTAATTAACTTGCATTAATAATTCTCTTCACATGTTTTGCTTTGATTCATCGAGTAAGCAACTTCATTTTGAAAATAGACACTCCTTCACGGTATGTGATTGTTGGAAGGCACCCGAGGATTCGGTTAGCCATGGCTTGAGAAAGCAAAGGTTGGGAGGAGTGTCATCTAAAAAAAAAACTAAACTAAAGTACATGTGTAGACAAAAGAGAAGAGGGATGATCTACCTTGCTGGTAGAGAGAACGTCCTTCATGGGAGCCGCTCTTGAAAGTCTGGTTGATGAGGTAGTTAGAGTACCCACTATCAGTCGTTGACAACAACAAACACCTCTCAAAACTTTACGTTTATACTCTCTATATGATTTCAAAACTTAAAAAGCTCTAGCACATGATTTAATCCCTGCTTCCCTCTGCGAAGGGCATTTCTTCTACTTTTATTGTTGAGTCAGTTTACCCATTTACTTCTATCTAAAAAAAAAAGGCAAACACTTGTGTTAACTGTGCATTGATTCCTACATACTTGCATATTGCACTTGTTATATTACTTTATGTTGACAATATCCAGAAGATATACACAAGACTGCATTCAGAGTACCAGGTTCAATGGGCTTGTTTGAATATGTAGTCATGACATTTGGACTGAAGAAACTCGGGGGGCAGCTCACCCCGAAGGTCCTCTCCTCTGGAGAGCCGATTTCGTTCAAATCGGCTGGCTCTGCATGATAGTGCCCTCAGACATGATCAAGCCCAGGTCCATTCGGCTAATTTGTGTATCCTCGTCTCTGTTGAGACTCGGGGGGCAACCGACCTGGTAAATGTTCTGTTTCTAGAAGCCAATTGGAGTATCATCGGCTGGTCCTGTGTAGCAACCTTCTTCGAGGATGGTGAATTTTGCAGAGGAGTGTCACCAGGTCTCAGAGTCATCGGTCGAAGAAGATGAAGGACAGATTATGAGAGACCAATGTGTTGCTATCGGCTCATTGGGCGTCGATCCGGCCTAACAATCGGCGGTTTACGCTCGCCACGACATGACCCGACGAAGAAAAAGCATAATGATTTTGGAAATGTCATTTCCAAAACCGAGGGGCATGTGTTATCACCGAGAATTTGACCGGATCGAGAGGTGGGCCGCGATCAAGATGGGTTTGAAGAATATACATGGAAGAAATACGTGAATCGGCCTTGTGTACCAAGTTTGGGCTAAATTGCCCCTAGTATACGTATTATAGTAGATCGCATCTTAATTTAGAAGTTAGGGTTTTACCCGTGCACGGTAGGTGCACGCCTCAATTAGAAAGTCCCCTGGACTATAAATATGTACCTAGGGTTTATGGAATAAACAACAACACAACGTTCACCCCAAAACAAACCAATCTCGGCGCATCGCCAACTCCTTCGTCTCGAGGGTTTCAATCAGGTAGCGACATGCCGCCTAGATCGCATCTTGCGATCTAGGCGGCACAAGCTCCACGTTGTCCATGCGTTGCCCGTCTTCGAAGCGTCTTTGATGGCGGGCAACGTAGTTATCATAGATGTGTTAGGGTTAGCATTGTCCTTCGTATAAACATGCTTACGTAGTGCAACCCTTGCATATCTAGCCGTCCTCATGCCTATCTCGGGCATGGGGGCGGCATCCTGCTTGTTCATCGTTTAGTAGATCCGATCCGTTACGATTGCTCCTTGCTCTGCAAGGATTAGTTTAATATACTGCAATAGTTAGGCCTTACAAAGGGGGGAGGATCCGGTGGCATGTAGGGTGGCGTTCGCAAGTCCTAAACAGGATGTTCCGTGGATCAACTACATTGTTGGTTCTTTGGCCTTGTTTAGGATCGGCTTATGAGCACCGTGCGTGGCCGCGAGGCCCAACTCTGGAGTAGGATGATCCGATTATGCGGTGAAAACCCTAAATCGTCGTAGATCTCATTAGCTTTATCTTGATCAAGCGAGGATCACCAAGTATTCGTGCACCCCGCACGGATCATGGGTGGATCGGCTCTTTGAGCCGATTCACAGGATAACCTGAGAGCCGATCGAGGCTCGTATTTAACGTTTACGTGTATGCCATGCAGGAACTAAGCGAGGCATTCCCCATCACCTTCCTGACCAGGTATAGGTCAGGTGGCACGCCCTGGCACTTCGCATCGCCGCGTGTGACCAGAAGAGCATTGCGGGCCGTCGCTCGGAGGGGTCTCAGCCAGCCGCAGCTCTAGGCTCTTCCCGGCTCTACTAGTGCTGACTGTCGCTGCCCGACGGTGGGTTTTGGCGGTCAACAGGTTGGCTCAAGGATTTTGGATGCATGAGAAGTATTCCCTCTCGATACAAGGTTTAGGCTAGCAAGGTTATTTGAAACAAACACAAGGATGAACCGGTGCAGCAAAACTCACATAAAAGACATATTGTAAACATTATAAAACTCTACACCGTCTTCCTTGTTGTTCAAACTCAATACTAGAAATTATCTAGACTTTAGAGAGACCAATTATGCAAACCAAATTTTAGCAAGCTCTATGTATTTCTTCATTAATAGGTGCAAAGTATATGATGCAAGAGCTTAAACATGAGCACAACTATTGCCAAGTATCAAATTATTCAAGACATTCTACCAATTACTACATGTAACATTTTCCGTTTCCAACCATATAAAAATGAACGAAGCAGTTTTAACCTTCGCCATGAACACTAAAAGATAAAGCGAAGAACACATGTGTTCATATGAACCAGCGGAGCGTGTCTCTCTCCCACACAAGCATTTATTCAAACAAAAACAAAAACAAAAGCACACGAGACGCTCCAAGTAAAGTACATAAGATGTGGCCGAATAAAAATATAGTTTCAAGAGAAGGAACCTGATAATTTGTCGATGAAGAAGGGGATGCCTTGGGCATCCCCAAGCTTAGACGCTAGAGTCTTCTTAGAATATGCAGGGGTGAACCACCGGGGAATCCCCAAGCTTAGAGCTTTCACTCTCCTTGATCATAGTATATCATCCTCCTCTCTTGACCCTTGAAAACTTCCTCCACACCAAACTCGAAACAAACTCATTAGAGGGTTAGTGCATAATCAAAAACTCACATGTTCAGAGGTGACACAATCATTATTAACACTTCTGGACATTGCTCAAAGCTACTTGGAAGGTAATGGAACAAAGAAATCCACCCAACACGGCGAAAGAAGCAATGCGAAATAAAAGGCAGAATCTGTCAAAACAGAACGAGTCCGTAAAGACGAATTTTAAAAGGGCGAGAAGACTTGCTCAAATGAAAATGCCCAAATTGAATGAAAGTTGCGTACATATCTGAGGATCACTCACGTAAATTGGCATAATTTTCTGAGTTACCTACGGAGAATTAGACCCAGATTCGTGACAGACAAAGAAATCTGGAAGCTGCGCAGATAATCCAAATCTAGTATTTACTTTACTATCAAAGACTTTACTTGGCACAACAAAACATAAAACTAAGATAAGGAGAGGTTGCTACAGTAGTAAACAACTTCCAAGACATAAATATAAAACAAAGTACTGTAGCAAAATAACACATGGGTTATCTCCCAAGAAGTTCTTTCTTTATAGCCGTTAAGATGGGCTCAACAGTTTTAATGATGCTCACATGAAAAATGGAGTATGAAGCAAAAGAGAGCATCAAAAAGCAAATTCAAAACACATTTAAGTCTAACATGCTTCCTATGCATAGGAATCTTGTAAATAAACAAGTTCATGAAGAGCAAAGTGACAAGCATAGGAAGATAAAACAAGTGTAGCTTCAAAAATTTCAGCACATAGAGAGGTGTTTTAGTAACATGAAAATTTCTACAACCATATTTTCCTCTCTCATAATAACTTTGAGTAGCAACATGAGCAAACTCAACAATATAACTATCACATAAAGAATTCTTATCATGAGTCTCATGCATAAAATTATTACTCCCCACATAAGCATAATCAATTTTATTAGTTGTAGTGGGAGCAAATTCAACAAAGTAGCTATCATTATTATTCTCATCATCAAATATAGGAGGCATAGTATCATCAAAGTAAATTTTCTCCTCAATGCTTGGGGGACTAAAAAGATCATGAAAACCAGCTTCCCCAAGCTTAGAACTTTCTATATTATTATCAACAATGGTGTTCAAAGCGTTCATACTAATATTACTACCAGCATGCAAATAAGATTTCATAGGTTTTTTATTTTCCGCATCAAACAATCCATGTTTTAAATCAGGAAATAGAATAAGAAGCTCATTGTTGTCCATTATGCCAAACTAGTGTAAACAAGAAACAAAAAGATGCAATTGCGGGATCTAAAGGAAATAGCTTCGAGCACAAACACAATGGCGCCGAGAAAAGTACTATTACCAGGAACCGGAGTATGAGTGCCTTTTTACCTTTCCTCCCCGGCAACGGCGCCGGAAAAGTGCTTGATGTCTACGGGAGCTTCTATTCTTGTAGACAGTGTTGGGCCTCCAAGAGCGAGAGGTTTGTAGAACAGCGGCAAGTTTCCCTTAAGTGGATCACCCAAGGTTTATCGATCTCGGGGAGGAAGAGGTCAAAGATATCCCTCTCATGCAACCACTGCAACCACAAAGCAAGAAGTCTCTTGTGTCCCCAACACACCTAATAGGTGCACTAGTTCGGCGAAGAGATAGTGAAATATAGGTGGTATGAATATGTAGTAGCAACGGCACCGGAAAAGTGCTTTGCCCGGGACGATAAACAAGCAGTAGTAACGCAGCGGTAGTAACGCAGCGATAGTAACGCGATAAAACGAGTAAACAAGCGGCGATAGCGATATTTAGGAACAAGGCCTAGGGATTAGACTTTTACTAGTGGACACTCTCAACATTGATCACATAACGAACGGATAAATGCATACTCTACACTCTTGTTGGATGATGAACACATTGCGTAGGATTACACGAACCCTCAATGCCGGAGTTAACAAGCTCCACAATAATGCTCATATTTTAGTAACCTTTAGTGTAAGATAGATCAAAAGACTAAACCAAGTACTAACATAGCATGCACACTGTCACCTTCATGCATATGTAGGAGGAATAGATCACATAAATATTATCATAGCAATAGTAACTTCGCAATCTACAAGAGATCATGATCATAGCATAAACCAAGTACTAACACAGTGCACACACTGTCACCTTTGCACACGTGCAGGAGGAATAAAACTACTTTAATAACATTGCTAGAGTAGCACATAGATAAATTGTGATACAAACACATTGCAATCATAAAGAGATATAAATAAGCACCTCACTATGCCATTCAACGGTGAATAAGTATTCACGTGAAATATAGCCTAAGAGACCCACACGGTGCACACACATGTCACCTTTACACACGTGGGACAAGGAGTCTCCGGAGATCACATAAGTAAAACTCACTTGACTAGCATAATGACATCTAGATTACAAGCATCATCATATGAATCTCAATCATGTAAGGCAGCTCATGAGATTATTGTATTGAAGCACATAGGAGAGAGATGAACCACATAGCTACCGGTACAGCCCCGAGCCTCGATGGAGAACTACTCCCTCCTCATGGGAGCGAGCGGCGGTGATGAAGATGGCGGTGGAGATGGCAGCGGTGTCGATGGAGAAGCCTTCCGGGGGCACTTCCCCGCTCCGGCGAGGTGCCGGAACGAGACTCTGTCCCCCGGATCTTGGCTTCGCGATGGCGGCGGCTGCGGAAGGTTTTCCGTATCGTGGTTTTTCGCCTCGGGGTTTTCTCGACGGAGGCTTTAAATAGGCGAAGAGGCGGCGCGGGAGGGTCGAAGGGGTGGCCACACCATATGGCGGTGCGGCCGGGGCCTCGGGCCGCGCCGGCCTATGGTCCAGGGGCCCGAGTGCCCCCCACTGGTCCTTCCGGGTGTTCCGGATGCTTCCGGTGAAAATAGGAACACGGGTCTTGATTTCGTCCGATTCCGAGAATATTTCGTTACTAGGATTTACGAAACCAAAAACAGCGAGAAAACAGCAAGCGGCACTTCGGCATCTTGTTAATAGGTTAGTTCCAGAAAATGCACGAATATGACATAAAGTGTGCATAAAACATGTAGGTATCATCAATAATATGGCATGGAACATAAGAAATTATCGATACATCGGAGACGTATCAGATATCAGGCGTGTGTGCGGTGCGACAAAGAGCCTTGCTCGAAAAGAATAAGGAACAAGATTTGCTTCATCGGCCATCGCCGCTTTCTTCATCGAACCCATCGGTGGCGAAAAAGCAAAGAATTCAATGGAGAGAGGCTGAAACTCGCGAGAAGCCGTCGGAATTCACTAAAGAGGAGCTGCAACGGCAACTTGACAAGGTCAAGGATGTGAGACCTGGAAAGCTTCAAAAGAAAAGAAAGAGGGAGGAAGGACAATGCTTTAGCCGGAGGTCGTGTTTGTGGGACTTGCCATACTGGTCAGAGCTGAAGTTGAGGAATAATCTCGATGTAATGCTTACATGTAAGCGCTATGTGCGGAACACGGCTAGACCTGAGGGATCAATTGCGGAAGCATATGTTGTTGATGAGTGTCTGACATTTTGCTCAAGGTACTTCGACGATATGGAAACGAGATTTAACCGGCCGGGCGAGAAATATAGAGCGGGATGATTCTCATGTTGGTGATGTCTCGGTGTTCAAGCACGGTGTGAATTTCATTGGAGCGTCGAGAATACTTGGAGGTCTGGTGCTGAATATGACAAGATGGTTTGGTATGTGCTCCGAAGTTGCCGGAGGTTCAACCATACATCACGTATGTACCTCTTCATCATCTGTCAACTAAATGCTTATTTGTGAAAGTTTCAAATTTCTTGTGAACCCATATTAGAGATATCTGTTATGAAAGAATTAGCATGCCATGCTCCACAGATAATAAATGACAATAATGTAAATGAACTAAATGCTTATTTGTGAAAGTAGATGCTATCTGCAATTTTCATCTCTTAACATGTAGTGCACATACAACCATCTGGTTTCAGACTATTGTTTTGATGCTAAATTTTGTTGCCATTGCGAGTCTGTGCAAGGAAGAGTTGTAGCGGCAAGGTGGTAATATAAATGTTGATAAATGGCTTGCGAATGGATTTGCTAAATGGTTTCAGGCTCATGTGAGATCTTTAGCCTTGGTCCAGTTACCACTTTCTATATGTGCTTTTCTATATGATTTGCTAAATGATTTGCGAATGGATTTTCTATATGTGCTTTTCACCCTGGGTTATTTGTGCAGATTGGAAATTTGGAAGATATCAGTGCTGATCTGTATGCTTTGGCGTGCCAACCGGACAAGAGAGTGAGGGTGTATTCAGCATGTATTGTTGATGGCGTCCGGTACCACACTGTTGACAGGGAGAAAAATAGGAAGACGCAAAACAGTGGGATTGTTTCAGAGGGAAAACATGACAATGAGTACATTGATTTCTACGGTCGGCTCAAAGGCATCATCAAGTTGCGGTACAACTCCGGTGAAGGCGTCCACCATTCGGTGGTCTTATTTCGGTGTGACTGGTTTGATCTAGGTGGCAAGAAGAAGACCGGAGTGCGGGATGATGGGCACTTCAAAAGCATTAACACGAGCGGATCTTGGTACAAGAATGATCCATTTATTTTGACAACACAAGCAACCAAAGTGTTTTATGTGCCAGACACAGCTTTGCGTGGAAAATGGCAAGTTGTGCAAAAATTTCAGCATCGACATCTCTGGAGTGTGGCTGAAAATGAACTTGAAAAGGGAGTCGGTGGTACTGGACTTAGCTACCAAGATGACAACTCAACGGAAGTTCCGCTGCAAACTAAAGAATCACATGTGCAAAGCATATTGAGAAGGGACCGGGAATGTGTATTAGTTGATGCTTGTAGTTGTACAAAAAATTAAGAAGAGGAGGAAGGAGGTAGTGGTTGAGCGAGGACGTCGAGGATGAGGAACAAAATCAGCCCGACCGGACAATGTACCGATCTTGCGAGGATGATGAAGGTAACAAGACTGGGCATCGGGTTCCTGTTTTTGGTATCGACGATGATGAGTAATGGATGGATGTCTGCAGCTACAACTTGCTTGTACTTGGGATTTTCTCCTTGAATGCTTGTATTGGGATATTCTTCATGGGTGATTGATGATGTTGCTTGTCTTAACATTGCTTGTACTTGGATGTTGTTTGCTTGTACTTGAATGATTCATGAATTATGGTGTTTGGTTGTACTTGAATTATGGATCCGCAAAGTTTGTTGTTGTTTAAATTATGAATTATGTATTTGCAAGTTACTGCTTTGTCCTGAATTTGTGTTGCTTTTGCTTCTGTGTCTTTGCTTAAATTAGCATTTGATTGTGTTGTGTAAAATCAGAACTTGCAAAAAAAGATTTGGTACCTGGGGCACTCGAACCCAGCACCTCCAGTTCGCCTGAACTGGACGTTACCAATATGCTATAGAAGTGATCTTGTTAGATAGGTAATCCATTCACTTTTATAAGATATAATCTGCTGTGTTGTTTAAATTCAGAACTTGCAAAAAAAGTTTTGGTACCTGGGGCACGAGCACTCGAACCCAGCACCTCCAGTTCGCCTGAACTGGACTTTACCACTATGTTAAATCCCTCCAAAGGCAGAACAACTTCAATCAGTGTGAACCCACATCAGCTATGAGCACAACAAAAGGCATGTATAATATATAAAGCATATGCGTTGATGCGCCAGTAGAATTCACACCCTAGATACCAGATTGTAGCTCTACACGGTGTACCCAAACTAAAGGAAAACAGTTTCCCCACGAAGCAATTTCGAGCAACCAAAACCACGAATCGGGCGAAAGAATGCAAGAATTTCCATCTGTCCTGTCGCAAGTCGTACCAATTGCGCCCGCTGGACTCGGGAGGAACGAAGAAATCGAGGTAAAAGCTAGTGGATTGCGATCAAGCGGACAACAGGATATAAGAATCGTCGATTAAAAGGGGGAGGCGCTCGCTCGATCTGGCGAAGAAGAGGAAAACAGGCGGAGGAGAGAGACGTTTGCGTTCTGGGTGCTGGAGACGCTCACGCTCATCCCGCTCCTAGGGATCCCCGAATCCCCCACCAAATCCAACCACGCGACGCAAATCCAGCCAAACCCTAGCGGCAGAAGAGAACCCCAAATCCAACCAAATCCAGCCAAACCCTAGCGGCAGAAGAGAACCCCCAAATCCAACCAAGCGACGCAATCCGGCAGAAGAGAACGGCGCCGCAACGGCTCGAATCGAATCCCCAAACCCTAGCGGCGCAGGAGAAGGAGAAGATTCGCAGGAGAAGGAGAAGGTTCACCTGTGACCGGTCGATGTGGCGGCGCCTCCGCGCGTCGCGAGATCGGAGGAGGCAGCGTCGGAGGTCGGAGGAGGCAGCGGATCGGCAGAGAGGAGTGAGAGTGGGGCGGCGTTTCGTGAGGACGAGGGCGGCGGAGTGAGGACGAGGGCGGCGTTTCGTGAGTGAGGATGGTTAAAAGGGGTAAAGAAGTAAAAATGGAAGTGGGCATGCAGTAATTTCTACAACAATAACAAAATAATAGGTTTCAATTACATAATGGATTTTTTATTTTCCAAATTAAG
>NW_025900376.1:0-34823 GCF_022539505.1 Lolium rigidum | reverse complement strand
ATATATATTAAAAGTACATGAAGGGGTCACCAGAAATTAGATAAATATACTAGAAAATCCCACAATAATTAGAAACATCTGGCCATTTATTTGGTGGGCCTTCATAATTTAAGTTAACCACAACCGCTAGATATTCGTAATAGACATACGCACCAATTCACGGAACATCTGTGCATGACATAGACCATGTTTTGAGTCACGTATCCACGTATCCAGATCAAACACGTTTTAAGGCACTATACATATCAAACACGTTTCGTAAATCTCACGTGGAAGAACCAATCTTCTACCAATATAAGATTCCTTTCTAAAATCATCATTATACTACTCCTACCAAACCAACCTCACGTACAAATAGATTCCTTTTAAAAATCTTCCTTATACTACTCCTACCAAACTAACCTCAAGCGTGCCTACAGATTCCTTTAAAATCTCCCCTAACTACTCCTATAAAAATCCCTTACAACTTAACTTGCAATCATTACCTCTAATACATCTAGCTAGCACGACAAAAGCTCGCTCTCCTCCAGAATCGCTCGCCTCCAGAAGTTCGCTCTCCTCTGCCGCCTCTAATTTCTTCTCTCTGCTCTACTAGATCAAAAGTAAGCTCTCCTTGAAAAGAAATCTACATCAGATTCTGCTTTGATATTGTTTTCCTAGACATCTGTGCCGCCTCTAATTTTTTATGTCCGCTCTACTTGATCATCGTCGGATTTGTGTATCATCTTCTGCAAAAAAAAATTTGCGTTTTAGATTACTGAGTTGATCTCTACCTTACTTCAAGTACTTCCGGTGACTAACATAAAAGTTTGTTCTTCTCGGAAAGAAATCTCAAACAGTATTACCGGCTTCATCCAATCAGCTACGTACTGCAATATGTATCATCTTTTGCAAAAAAGAAAATTATTTGTGTTTCAGATTGCTGGGTTAAGCTATCAATTTTGATCGATAATGTTCCAATTTCTTATATGAACTACATGCACTGCATGTTTCATAGACAAGTATTCTGTAATTATACTCAATAAAGTACTCATCTGCAGAGACTGCATATCTATAAGCCTAGCTGATTGGTAGTATAATCTATGTATCAAACCTAGAAAAGTTTATAGAACTAGGACTATTCTTTTGCTATAGATTTGTTTTCCTGTAATTAGCAATTATAACTGTTTGTTCATGATTTGTTTGAAAAATAGAAATCTAACTATACATAGATCTTTTCTATTATGTTACTTTTGTAAGTAATAACATGCACATGTATTCTTTTAAGAGACTCGGAAAATATGGCACCTACCCTGCTCAACGCACTATCTACCAGAGCTGAGGCATGCACAATCAAGGTCAAAGTTTTAAGGCTTTGGGACGCAATTAACTTATCAACCAATGAACATATTAGCACTGATATGATTTTATCAGATAAAAAGGTATACCTATTTCATATCTCTATATACATGATTTAGTTAGTTTACTTGATAAAAAAACTTGCTAATATTTTCTTTCAATGTAGGGAAATGCTATGCATGCTTCAATCGGTACCAAGTTGGCAAACAAGTTTCCAAACATTAAAGAGGATTTCATCTACATATTCAAGTCCTTCAAAGTTTTGGAGTATGAAAGATTCAGACCATTGAAGAACAATCTCAAAATCAATTTCCTTTTTGATACAACAGTTAAGGAAGTTGAAGAAGACAAAACAAAATTCTTGGACTACTATTTTGAGTTTGCTGATAGTGATACCTTAGAGAGTAGGGTCAATATTGACAAACAATGTTCAGGTACGCAGATCCTCCATATGCCTCCATATGAAAGGACAATTTTGACCGAAATATATTTATAAATATTTTTATTTGCAGATGTGATTGGGTTGCTGACGGCAATGGAACCAATAAAGGAAATACAAAAAAACAAGGGGACCAGCCGGGAGCAAAGTACAAATATCCGCGAGATCGAAATCCTATTGCTAGAGTGAGTAATCTAAATTTATATAACAATTTAAACTTGAATATTTTAGCAAACTTAATCACATGATTAAATTCCTTCAGTGGCGTCAAGATCAGGATCAGTCTATGGGGAGATAAGTTAGCAAATGTATTAAACGAAGATCTCTTGCAGAAACAAACAATCATCATTGTCACTTTGAATTTGGTCAGAAAATTCAATGGTGAGGACTTTAACTCTTCGTTTACACTGAAAATCCCAATGTTACTAATCATTTGATTTTAAATAGGATTGTCGCTACGCACAACAAATGCGTCAAAAGTGTACTTGGACATTGTGATTCCAGAGTCGGAACAACTCATGGATAGGTATAATATATATGAATGCAAACACTCTTAAATATTTTAAAGCTACAAGTTTATTTGTTCATTCTGCAAACTTATTATAGGCATTGTGAAAGAGATGTTCTCCCAACAATGTTGGAAGTTGATGAAAGCAACAAAGGTACGATTGAAGAACAAATGTTTTACAACAGAAAATCATTAAAGGAAATTACAGAACTACGGTATGGTGACATTAAAAAAAAGGTTTGCCTCTAACCTTGATCATCAAGTATATTTACCTATTCCAATGTTGTTAAGTTATCTGATCATATGTTTCTCTTATTTCAAATTAACTAGGAATTTGTATGTACGACCAAAGCAACAATTGATGAGATCATAGCAGATAAAGGTTGGTGGTACATGTCATGCAAACTTTGCTATTCCGCAACAAGAAAGGAAAAGAATAACTACATTTGTAATTCATGTAATGAAGTAGCTGAAAAAGCAGATTTACGGTAAGTATAATCTCTACATTAGATTGTCTTCAAGTATTCTATAATTTTTTGTATCAGTGAACAATAACACTATCATATTAGGTACCTGCTTAAACTGAAGGTAAGCGATGAGACGACAACAACAACATTTGTGATGTTTAATGAGGTAGCACAGAGACTTCTAGGCAGCATAAGTGCATCTAGCCTTCTAGACCAAGTTGGATTCAACAACACAATTCCAGATGTTATTCAAGACCTTTGTGGCACAACACTCATATTCCGACTGAAGCTAAATTCAAGGAATTTGGAAGAGTGCATGGAAAATTATAAAGTGAACTACACTTTTGAACCTAGGGACAACCTTGAGATGGAATATTTAAACGAAAGAATTGAAGAGGTATGCTCATGTACATTTCATACTATTCGAATGGTTTATCAAATTATATTTCATAATTTCCAAATGGTTTAAAGAATTTATAATGAGTATGTTCTTTATAGGGCATACTGGAGAATCAAGAAATAGAAGATTCTTCAAATTATGTTACGCCCAAGTCAGATATTGAGGTATTAGAACTAACAAACAATTTTACCATCATAAGTATCAAATATCATTTAGTTCCATTTAAATATAACCACAATTGTTTACAGGGAAAGTACTTTTCCAAGAATGCAAAAAAAGCCGAGAGGAATAATATGTCTAAAAAGGAAATCTCTGCACCTTCCAAGAAAATTAAAGGAGAGAGGAGAAACAAGAGAAATAAAAAGCATGTGAATAAGAATGCTTCTTGGAATGGCCAAAAACTTTATACAGAGAATAAACTTCTTGATGATGAGGTATTCTATTCAAAATACTTCTCAGCTTCTATATATATTAAATAAAAACTATTACTATGAGATTTCCAAAAAAATGTAGGTACATAGATGTGAAAAGAAAGTATCGAACAGTCAAAATTCATGGTCTGATGTAATTATAATAGAAGATGATTCAAATAGCGACTTTACACATGTCAAAAGTTCTACCCACAAGAAATTCAAAAGAATAGTGAAAGGAAAGAAAATGAATACTGAGGTACTCTGACTTAAGTATAGAAGTGTATATTTGTTTACATATTTCTTTGAAGATTAAAAAATGTATTCTGTATTCTAAATTATGGCATTGTATCTTACAGGTGGAACTAGAAGAGGGTGAAATCCCTGGTACAAATTATGATTTAAGCACTGAAGATATCAATGAGGTACTGTCATATAAGAAAAGATTTTTTTTTTACTTTTACAACATTTGTGGACCTACAATCTTGGCATTACTAGCACATCTAGCATACAAGTTTATATATTCTTAACGTGCATGTTTTATTGAAAAATATATGTATTTCTTTCTTTCGCCTATTGAGATAGCAATTTCATTTTGTTTTTTCCCTACTCGCATTTGGCATAATATGCTTTTCTATGCCACATATATCTTTTATTCCATAACCTTAAATATTTTTCATTTATGTTACACAGAGTTAGAATTCGCAAGAAGATTATCATTTATCTCTTTATAGTCTACCGAATATAGTAGTCATTATTGAAATAAATATATTTGCAACATACACAAGTATTTGCGCATAAACAATTGTTTTACTAATGATATTTTTGCAGGAAGAGGATGGACAAATGAAGAGAAGCAGAAAAGATGAGAAACAGATTGGCCGTAAAAGATCAAAAAAAGATGTGAGAGAGCAGAAGCACAACAAGAGATGTAAAAAAGATAAAGAAGTTGTTAGAAGAAGACTTCTAGATGTTGAGGTATTCTATTGAAAATACTTCCATATTATATACATATTAACTATTTTTCGTATCACGGAGCATTACATGATAGTTCTTTTTACGACATTTCATAGGAAGGGCAGAGGCACAAGAAGAGGAGCAAAAAAGGTGTGAGAGAGGAGAAGCACAAGAGCAGGCGTACAAAAGATGTGAGAACCCACGCCAATTGTCTTCTCGATGATGAGGTATTCTATTGAAAATACTTTTTTGGGGGAAAATATCTATTACATAATACTTTGAATGATGAAACATTATCAAATTTTAACTCCATATTGCATTATTTTAACCTATAGGTACAAGACGGAAAAAATGATGAACTTACCAGCATGAGAGATGATTTCATGAATATAGATACAGATAAAGAGGTACCCCCATTCATAAAAACGTATATGATATATAAATATAACTATTGTAAAGATAAAACAACTTTCTCACTTACATTCTAAATTACACTATTCTATCTTGCAGGAAGAAGAGGAACAAAGTGGTACAAATTCTGATGGCCACAATCAAGATAGCAATAATGAGGTACTTCCATGAAAAATACATCATATATATTAATATATGTTATATATTAGTTTTGAAGCAAAAAATGGTATTTTGCAGGTAAAAGAGGAAGAGAGTTATGAAATCAACAAAGCTAGAAAAGGAAGCAAAAAAAATAACAAGGTATACATCATTGATGATGTATAAATTTCATATATTTACCATGTTGCAATAGTAAAACTGATGTTGTATTTTTACAGAGAAAAAAGAAAAACCATACCGAGAACAATAGTATCATCAGAAATGACTATGTTGAAGAATGGGGCGCCAAAACCAAAGGCAAAACGGAGAAGAATAAGAAGAAGAAGAATACTAACTGCAGAAATATGAATAAAGAATCAACAGAAGAGAAGAATATGCCACAAGTCTTGCATCCCAGTAACTATCAAGACAGACATAAGAGGATTAGAAAGGCACCTGAATTTTACACGGGATAGGCAAGAGACAGTAGCAAGTGTTTTACAGTAAACTTATACAAATATGTTCTACATACTCTATATACTTAGTAGTAATTAGCATTCGTAATGCAATTAGTTTATATTACTCTCTCTATGAGACAATGGATTTTAGATATTATATGTGTTGTGCGAAAGTAGACTTATCCGCTTCTGATACGCTTACACTTCAGACTCATAACACTAAGCATGGACCAGCCAAGTGCATGGATGAAAACGCAGATCACTACAAACCAAAGGTTCGAGTAAAACAAGTATCAAATTAAGAAGTGCAAAATTAAAACAAAGGAGCTAACCTGGACGCTTGGCACGACAGAGGTCGCTGGAGGCGCTGTGCAAGCCCCACGGTTGGTAGCTTCTCCCTGTAGCTTCATTTGCTGATACCAATCTGCCGGCATCGACACCATCGCCGTAACCGCACACCGGATACCCAACACGCACCACCCCACATCCCCATCTTCCTTGCACCAGCGGCAACCTGCAACGCCCGGCGACCCTCCCGACGGCTCCTCCTACCAACACTCCTCGCCGTCGCATCCCTACTCACCCCGATTCATTCCCCGACGACGCTTCCCCGCGCATTTGCGCTGCTCGCCCTTCCGGCAACGCGTCAAAGAAATGAAAAGTTTAGATAAAGAAATAATCGAATAAATAAGTGCAAAAGGATATACCTAATAGAATGTAATTAGATGTGAGCTAACCTCGAGGCTTGGCAGGGCAGAGGTCGTCGGAGTCGCCGTGTGAGCCCCACTGTTGGTCGCTTCTCGCCCTTACTTCATTTGCTGCTGAGTATCTACCGGCATCGTCACCATCACTCTAACCATGCGTTGACCCAGAATATGAGCTAGGGACAGAAAATGGGAACTACCAGGAGGTGGATTTAGAGAAGATGCCAAGAAGAGGTAGGGCCGAATCACAAATACCAGGAGTTCAATTCCTCTTTCCTGGCCGTTCCGGCCGACCGGCAACTGCTCCAGGTCTACTGGGGTACTCGGCTCCTCACCATGAACTACCCCGTGAGATGAGGGGAATCTGCTGTGTGAGGGCCTGTTTGTTTGGGCTGTGGCTGGCTGGCTGTGCAGGGAAAGCTGTTGTGCAGAAAAAGCTGCTGTGTAGAGAAAGCTGCTGTTTTGAGTTTCGCTGTTTGGCAACTTAGCTAGCTGTCTCGCTGTGAATAGATGAATTGTCTAAAATACCCTAAAGTATTATAAATTGATCAGCTTTGTCCAAAATACATATCTTACATTACATAAATTGGATATCATCGATATCATCCACACTAATGAACATAGATTTATCAAAAATACATGTCATATCGCTACAACGATTACAAAACCACCAATTTGCAAACACATCATCACAAAGCCAGCGACCTGGTCATCCTGTACGGCTGTAGTATGCGTGCAAGCGTCGGAGGCGAAGAAAAATCTCGCATCGTATAAAACAAAGCAGAAAAAATGGAGGCCTATCCGACCACACACCCTCAGCTGATCCCCCGCAGACCATAGCTCCGGCCAAGCCGCTCCATCATCCTCCTAGCGTGCGCTCGGTAGCCAGAGCCCCGCGAAAGTCCGCTGGCGGTCAAGCACTTGCCGCTGCCAGAGACCATAGCTCCGGTCAAGCACCTGCCGCTGCCGCGAATCGGGCAGCCCTGTCGATCTGGGATAGCGGGGGTCGAGCGAGGAGCCGAGGACAGCAGGAGACCGGCGAATCGGCGATGGGGAGGGGGAATGGCGGATGGGAGGAGGTCTAACGTCGAGGACAAGGACGGTCGCCGGCGGGAGTCGAGAGGAAGACCGCGTCTGGCGGCGCTGTGTGGAACAACCGGTTAGGTCGGGAGTAGATGGGCAGGAGACACGTTTCGGCTCAGAGTGCCAGACTACTCCCGGTGGGGTGGCAATCTGCTGTAAATACTTCCAAACGAAATGTGAAAATTTAAAAAACGATTCGGCTGTTACAGGCAAAGCTGCGGGAAGCACCCAAAAGCACCTCAAGACGTGCATTCTTATCTTTGCCTATACGCAGCTTTGGCTTTGGCAAAGCCATTTTCCAAAGCACCCTGTTTGGTTGGATTGGTTAGCTTTTTTTAGTGGAAAGCCAAAATAAGCCCAAACAAACACCCCCTGAGGCTGCTGTGTGAGAATGAGTCGAGAGGGAGAAAGCGGTGGTGGTTGGCATTATTTTTAGGGAAAGCGGAAAAAACAATGTGATTTTCTGGTGCGTACATAGGCCAGAAAGTCCACCCATAAAGGATGGCTTACTAAAAAAGTCCATGGCAGCCCAAAATGGAAACACGCTTGCGAAATAGGAACCTTCGTTTCCCTCAGAAATAAAAAGAACCTCGAGTAAATAGGTTTACGTATGCTGGCTTGCAAGATGCAATAGAGAGAGGAGATACAAGGGCAGACCAAGTAGGAAAGAGAATACTAATGCCATCTAGCGTCACAGATAGCCCAAGATACAAAGTACAAAACTACCAAGATGCCATGGCAATATGCCGCTGGGCTGGATACCCAGACCTATTTGTCACATTCACGTGCAATGCAGCTTGGCCGGAGATTCAATTTATGCTAAATGAAGTAGGGCAAACAGCATGGGAAAGACCAGATATTGTTGACCGAGTGTTCCACATAAAGCTCAAGGAGTTCATGAGAGACATAAAAGAAAGACAATACTTCGGAAAAACACTCGCAAGTAATAATCTACTGACTTCATTACTACTGTTAATTTCTTTCTGTTGAAAATGAACTAACAATAGTTTGTATTAAATTGCAGTTATATACACAATAGAGTTCCAAAAAAGAGGCCTCCCGCATGCCCACATAGTTATATTCCTCGAGAAAAAAGAAAAGAAACACAAATATCCGGAACCATCAGAGGTAGACAAGATAACCAGTGCGGAGATCCCAGATAAGGATATCGATCCAGAAGGATATGAAGCTGTTCAAAACTTCATGATGCATGGACCATGCGGTGCAGCCAATACGAATGCACCATGCATGGTCGAGAACAGATGTATAAGGAAGTTCCCGAGGAAGTTTAACACCAATACGACCATCGACGAAGAAGGCTACCCTGTATATAGAAGGCGAGACGACAAAAGATACATACAGAAGGGGGAAGTCAAATTGGATAACAGATACGTTGTCCCATACAATAGAAATCTGCTGGTAAAGTATCAAGCACACATAAATGTAGAGGTGTGCAACAGATCTCTATCGATAAAATACCTTTTTAAATACATAAATAAAGGTGATGACCAGGCGACAGCACTAATAGAAAATGATGAGATCAAGAACTACCTCGAATGCACATATATATCAGGAAACGACGCATGTTGGAGAATATTTCAGTTCGAGATGCACTTCCGCGATCCCTGTGTTGAAAGGTTGCCTTTCCACCTGCAGAATGAGCAACAAGTCATTTTTTCTGATTCTACAGATTTAACAAAAATCGTACGGAAAGAAAGAGTAGGAATCACTAAATTTACACAGTGGATGGAGACAAACAAGATATATGAGGAAGCCAGACAACTAACATATGCAGATTTTCCGTCAAAATGGGTATGGAATAAGAAACAGGCAAAGTGGACAAAAAGGAAGAAAGGAAGATCAGTTGGAAGGATATATTACGCCCATCCAGCAAGCGGCGAAAAATATTACATGCGTATGTTACTTAATGTTGTGAAAGGATGCACGTCTTTCGAAGACATAAGAACTGTAAATGGAATTGTCCACACATCATACAAAGCAGCTTGCGAAGCACTAGGATTTCTTGATGACGACAAAGAGTGTCTTGAGTGCATCAAGGAGGCATCAAATTGGGCGAGTGCAAACAAGCTAAGACAACTTTTCACAACAATCCTATGCCACTGCGAAGTCACAAATCCTAAACTATTGTGGGAATCATGCTGGGAGGTTCTAAGCGAGGACGTGGAGTACAGACAGAGAAAACTCTTGAACTATCCTACACTTAGCCTGACAGATTCACAGAAGCAAGGACACGCCTTGGTGGAAATAGAGAAGCTCATGAGACAAGCTGGAAAGTCACTTAATGAATACCCAGGAATAGAACTTCCAAATTCTTCAGAGATAAAGGAACTTGGAAATAGGCTGCTTAATGAAGAGATGAGCTACAACAAAGAGGAGCAAAAAGAAGAGCACTTGAGGATCTTTGGTAATCTTAACTCCGAACAGACTAAATGCATTTGATTCAATAATGGAATCAATTGATAAAGATTTGGGAAAACAGGTATTTGTCGATGGATATGGTGGAACAAGCAAGACCTATCTCGTGGAAGGCAATCACAACAAAATTGCGTTCGAAGGCAAGATAGTACTAGCGGTGGCGTCATGTGGTATTGCAGCGCTCGCTTCTACGAGGAGGTAGAACAGCTCACTCAAGGTTCCACATCCCACCGATCCTTACAGAAGAATCAACATGTGACATCGGACAAGGCACACACTTAGCAGAAGCTGCTACAAAAGACATCCCTAATTCTATGGGACGAGGCTCCAATGGCAAACAAGATATGTTTCGAGGCACTCGACAGAACTCTAAGGGATATATTAAGGCATAAGAATGATAACAGCAGGGAGAGACCATTCGTTGGAATGACAGTGGTTCTAGGAGGGGACTTTCGCCAGATACTTCCAGTTCTACCAAAGGGAAGACGACACAACATAGTCACTGCATCAATTAAAAGGTCGTATCTTTGGAAACACTTCCATATACTAAAGCTAACAAAAAACATGCGACTCAATAGCATGACAGATGATGCAATAGAGAAACAAAAGGTAGCAGAATTTGCAGACTGGATCCTCAATATTGGCGATGGAAAAATACATCAGCAGAAGGTGAAGAATTGGTAAAAAAACCAAATGAAAAACTACTAAAAAAAGGTAATGATCCAAAAAAGACAATTGTAGAGAGCATATATCCAAATTTGACGGAGCGGTACCGCCAACGAGAATTTTTAGAAGAAAGAGCAATCTTATGTCCAAGGAGTATCTACCGGCATCGTCACCATCACTCTAACCATGCGTTGACCCGAATATGAGCTAGGGACAGAAAATGGGAACTACCAGGAGGTGGATTTAGAGAAGATGCCAAGAAGAGGTAGGGCCGAATCACAAATACCAGGAGTTCAATTCCTCTTTCTCGGCCGTTCCGGCCGACCGACAACCTGCTCCGAGTCTCATCGGGGTACTCGGCTCCTCACCATGAACTACCCCGTGAGATGAGGGGAATCTTCTGTGTGAGAATGAGTCGAGAGGGAGAAAGCGGTGGTGGTTGGCATTATTTTTAGGGAAAGCGGAAAAAACAATGTGATTTTCTGGTGCGTACATGGGCCAGAAAGTCCACCCATAAAGGATGGCTTACTAAAAAAGTCCATGGCAGCCCAAAATGGAAACACGCTTGCGAAATAGGAACCTTCGTTTCCCTCGAAATAAAAAGAACCTCGAGTAAATAGGTTTACGTATCGTACTGGATCGTGATAGACCGAACATAAAAGGGAAAAAGAAATCGTACGCCAAAGGGAAACAGAAAAGTTAGGAAGACTAGCTTATATCTATATATAAGAAAACTCCTTGGCGTTATAAATTGTGAAACCCAATCTGTGTTTCCTGAGAAGATATTATAATATCGACGACAAGACAAACGCGCCTCCAATTCAAGGTACCACATCACAGTCGAAAAGAATCTTCTATTTAGATCTATATATGTACGAGAGTTTCCATCCTGAATTACAATTTCATTATAGATCTGTGGTTTGATTGACTACAAGAGATTGTAATCAATGAAGGAAACTACATATACACTTTTCTGTTTCCCTTTGATGTACGATCTCTTTTTCTCTTATTTAGTGAGTACAAGACTAGATTGCTATCTTTGACTTCACTCACGAACCTTGAAGCTTGATCTTCAATTCTAGGAGCAGAAGGAAATAATCATCAGGTAAAGTATTGATCATGAAAACAAATCTTGCGAACCTGTAATAGCCGTTATTGGAAGAACTTTGTATCAGATAGAAAAAGTTCAATCTATGTTGAAAATCAAGAAGAAAATAGCTTTCATCCTCATATGTGTCTAGAAAACAGCAGTGATTATACGGACATTAGTGTATACGTAGTTTCCTTCATTAATTACAATCTCATTGCTCACTGAATCTATGCTTTTAATTACTCTACACCAATAATGTATTCATAAGGTGAAAGTTTTATCTAAAATACCAAAAACTTTAACAGTAATAATAGTTCCCGTTATCTGCGAAAGGTGGTTGCAAATTTCTATTAATGTCATAGTTGGAGCTTAACATCATCTTTTAACACTTAGTATTATGCATTCATTGTTCAGCAGGAAGAGACAATGAAAAGAAAAGGTGTGACAGAAAGCAAGGATTTTGAGAAACCTACAAAGATGGTCAAAATCAACCAAATAAGCAGTTCAACCAGGTGATCGGTTAATAATCATAAATTTGTAGTGCCTTCTACATGCCTAGAGTTATTGAAGAGCACATACAGATATAAAATTGCTTTTCACAGCCATCAAATAACTGACAACCAATATACAACTGTATATTGTATATTGTAACTTTAAGTAACCTGATTGGAAAACAAGGCTACAAGTAAGAACTACAATATATATATAGTTAGGAAAATGTGAGTTTGTACTTGATCTAGACTTGGCCATGTGAATGTTTTTTAGTTAATGTTTGAGTAATGTAAATCCAGAGAAACAACAAGAAGTGCAAGATTGGCAAGGAGAATCAAACTTAAGGACAAGAGAAACAGAGGACATTCAGAAATAAGCGGAGATATGACACACCGCACAGCTATACCACAAAAACAGTTTATGAATGACGAGAGGTAACCAAATATTCTCAAAGTATTTCCTTTTCTGTATTGTCACTTGGTGTAGTTACTTTTAAAAATTCAGTTGCTTATCTTTTCGCTTGCTTGATGCTACTTCTAATAGGACATCCTGGAAGTAACATTATATCTTGCTTCTGCTATGCACATAAATCTTATTACCAAATTAAAAAAATGTATGTCTTTGTATTGTTCCTAATTTTACGATACGTATATGGTTATTCTTCAAGCTATCAACTTATTTTGGAGTGCCACGGAAATAATATCTAAATGGAATGACTGTTATGCAGGGCAAGATTTTCCGCAGAGGTAGCTAGAGAAGCAAGACTAAATAGGAAAAGAAAAATGCAAAGCAAGAGCAATGCAAAAGAAGCACCAAATAAAAGACTGATCATCAGTCAGCCTGGTAAAACTACAAGGTAAGTACAAAATTAAATTCAGTCAACAAAATGGATATTCAATGATATGATATTGTCTTATGCACGTGTACAGGACTACAAGTAATACAAAGAAAACATCATCTAAATCAAGGACAACAAAAAAATCAACAAATATGTAAGCTGTGTTAACTTTGATTTTATTATGAACAATAAGAGCCCTTTCAGATATTTAAAATAATTCTAAGTATCTTCAACAGGACATCACAAAGGACTGATATGAACATTTGGAACTTCGGAATACCAACCTGCAAGTGTGAACGATGTGGTGCAATTTTCTGGTATGAAGAAAGAACCAAAGGTAAAGGGAAAAGCACACCAACTTTCGGACTATGTTGCCAACAGGGCAAGGTAGATTTGCCAACTTTAAAAGAGCCACCTGCTTACCTTATGAAATTGTTGAAGAGAAACAGTGGCAAGAGATCAAAAAACTACATGCAGAATATCAGATTGTACAACTCCATGTTTGCTTTCACGTCAATGGGAGGAAAGGTTGAAAAAGCAATAAACAATGGCAGTGGACCTTATGTTTTTAAAATGAGTGGGCAAAACTACCACAAAATTGGTACTCTGCTACCTGAAGGTCAAGACAAGCCACGCTGGGCACAACTTTACATCTATAACACTGAAAACAAGGTAAATAACAGGATTATGGCGTCAACATCGGAAGATAAAAGGAAGTCAATAGATCCTCACACAGTTGAAGGCCTTAAAAATATGTTGGATAGAGAAAATATACTAGCAAAAACTTTCGTAATGGCAAGGGACAGATTCAAAGAAGGTGACTATCATGACGTCAAACTAAAGCTAATCAATAAACGCCACGCAAGTGAAAGACCACATGACATGCCACCTGCTATCGAAGTTGCAGCTACGATTGTGAATGATACAACAGAAAATATAAAAGGACGGGACATCATTGTTCAGTACAAAAACATGAAGCCGAGAAGAATATCAGAGAACCATCCAAAATTCATGGCTATGCAATATCCACTGCTATTCCCCTACGGAGAAGATGGGTACAGAGAAAATATACCTTACATATTAAGGCAAGGAAGAGAATTCAAGAGGAAGCATGTCACAATGTTAGAATACTATGCTTATCGTCTACAACAACGTACTAACCAGTCGATGCACTTGCTCATGTGTGAAAAGCTTACGTTGCAATACATTGTGGATGCCTTTGCATGCATTTTGCAGTACGAGGCTAGGACTCGGATCAGAAGACATCAAGGAACCCTAAGGACAGAACTATATGCTGGCTTGCAAGATGCAATAGAGAGAGGAGATACAAGGGCAGACCAAGTAGGAAAGAGAATACTAATGCCATCTAGCGTCACAGATAGCCCAAGATACAAAGTACAAAACTACCAAGATGCCATGGCAATATGTCACTGGGCTGGATACCCGGACCTATTTGTCACATTCACGTGCAATGCAGCTTGGCCGGAGATTCAATTTATGCTAAATGAAGTAGGGCAAACAGCATGGGAAAGACCAGATATTGTTGACCGAGTGTTCCACATAAAGCTCAAGGAGTTCATGAGAGACATAAAAGAAAGACAATACTTCGGAAAAACACTCGCAAGTAATAATCTACTGACTTCATTACTACTGTTAATTTCTTTCTGTTTAAAATGAACTAACAATAGTTTGTATTAAATTGCAGTTATATACACAATAGAGTTCCAAAAAAGAGGCCTCCCGCATGCCCACATAGTTATATTCCTCGAGAAAAAAGAAAAGAAACACAAATATCCAGAACCATCAGAGGTAGACAAGATAACCAGTGCGGAGATCCCAGATAAGGATATCGATCCAGAAGGATATGAAGCTGTTCAAAACTTCATGATGCATGGACCATGCGGTGCAGCCAATACGAATGCACCATGCATGGTCGAGAACAGATGTATAAGGAAGTTCCCGAGGAAGTTTAACACCAATACGACCATCGACGAAGAAGGCTACCCTGTATATAGAAGGCGAGACGACAAAAGATACATACAGAAGGGGGAAGTCAAATTGGATAACAGATACGTTGTCCCATACAATAGAAATCTGCTGGGTAAAGTATCAAGCACACATAAATGTAGAGGTGTGCAACAGATCTCTATCGATAAAATACCTTTTTAAATACATAAATAAAGGTGATGACCAGGCGACAGCACTAATAGAAAATGATGAGATCAAGAACTACCTCGAATGCACATATATATCAGGAAACGACGCATGTTGGAGAATATTTCAGTTCGAGATGCACTTCCGCGATCCCTGTGTTGAAAGGTTGCCTTTCCACCCGCAGAATGAGCAACAAGTCATTTTTTCGATTCTACAGATTTAACAAAAATCGTACGGAAAGAAAGAGTAGGAATCACTAAATTTACACAGTGGATGGAGACAAACAAGATATATGAGGAAGCCAGACAACTAACATATGCAGATTTTCCGTCAAAATGGGTATGGAATAAGAAACAGGCAAAGTGGACAAAAAGGAAGAAAGGAAGATCAGTTGGAAGGATATATTACGCCCATCCAGCAAGTGGCGAAAAATATTACATGCGTATGTTACTTAATGTTGTGAAAGGATGCACGTCTTTCGAAGACATAAGAACTGTAAATGGAATTGTCCACACATCATACAAAGCGCCTTGCGAAGCACTAGGATTTCTTGATGACGACAAAGAGTGGCTTGAGTGCATCAAGGAGGCATCAAATTGGGCGAGTGCAAACAAGCTAAGACAACTTTTCACAACAATCCTATGCCACTGCGAAGTCACAAATCCTAAACTATTGTGGGAATCATGCTGGGGAGGTTCTAAGCGAGGACGTGGAGTACGGACAGAGAAAACTCTTGAACTATCCTACACTTAGCCCGACAGATTCACGAAGCAAGGACACGCCTTGGTGGAAATAGAGAAGCTCATGAGACAAGTCTGGAAAGTCACTTAATGAATACCCGGGAATAGAACTTCAAATTCTTCGGAGATAAAGGAACTTGGAAATAAGCTCGCTTAATGAAGAGATGAGCTACAACAAAGAGGAGCAAAAAGAAGAGCACTTGAGGATCTTTGGTAATCTTAACTCCGAACAGCTAAATGCATTTGATTCAATAATGGAATCAATTGATAAAGATTTGGGAAAACAGGTATTTGTCGATGGATATGGTGGAACAGGCAAGACCTATCTGTGGAAGGCAATCACAACAAAATTGCGTTCTGAAGGCAAGATAGTACTAGCGGTGGCGTCATGTGGTATTGCAGCGCTGCTTCTACAGGGAGGTAGAACAGCTCACTCAAGGTTCCACATCCCACTGATCCTTACAGAAGAATCAACATGTGACATCAGACAAGGCACACACTTAGCAGAACTGCTACAAAAGACATCCCTAATTCTATGGGACGAGGCTCCAATGGCAAACAAGATATGTTTCGAGGCACTCGACAGAACTCTAAGGGATATATTAAGGCATAAGAATGATAACAGCAGCGAGAGACCATTCGGTGGAATGGCAGTGGTTCTAGGAGGGGACTTTCGCCAGATACTTCCAGTTCTACCAAAGGGAAGACGACACAACATAGTCACTGCATCAATTAAAAGGTCGTATCTTTGGAAACACTTCCATATACTAAAGCTAACAAAAAACATGCGACTCAATAGCATGACAGATGATGCAATAGAGAAACAAAAGGTAGCGAGAATTTGCGGATCTGGATCCTCAATATTGGCGATGGAAAAAATACATCAGCAGAAGGTGAAGAATTGGTAAAAATACCAAATGAAATACTACTAAAAAAAGGTAATGATCCAAAAAAGACAATTGTAGAGAGCATATATCCAAATTTGACGGAGCGGTACCGCCAACGAGAATTTTTAGAAGAAAGAGCAATCTTATGTCCAAGGAGTATCTACCGGCATCGTCACCATCACTCTAACCATGCGTTGACCCAGAATATGAGCTAGGGACAGAAAATGGGAACTACCAGGAGGTGGATTTAGAGAAGATGCCAAGAAGAGGTAGGGCCGAATCACAAATACCAGGAGTTCAATTCCTCTTTCCTGGCCGTTCCGGCCGACCGGCAACTGCTCCAGGTCTACTGGGGTACTCGGCTCCTCACCATGAACTACCCCGTGAGATGAGGGGAATCTGCTGTGTGAGGCTGCTGTGTGAGAATGAGTCGAGAGGGAGAAAGCGGTGGTGGTTGGCATTATTTTTAGGGAAAGCGGAAAAAACAATGTGATTTTCTGGTGCGTACATGGGCCAGAAAGTCCACCCATAAAGGATGGCTTACTAAAAAAGTCCATGGCAGCCCAAAATGGAAACACGCTTGCGAAATAGGAACCTTCGTTTCCCTCGAAATAAAAAGAACCTCGAGTAAATAGGTTTACGTATCGTACTGGATCGTGATAGACCGAACATAAAAGGGAAAAAGAAATCGTACGCCAAAGGGAAACAGAAAAGTTAGGAAGACTAGCTTATATCTATATATAAGAAAACTCCTTGGCGTTATAAATTGTGAAACCCAATCTGTGTTTCCTGAGAAGATATTATAATATCGACGACAAGACAAACGCGCCTCCAATTCAAGGTACCACATCACAGATCGAAAAGAATCTTCTATTTAGATCTATATATGTACGAGAGTTTCCATCCTGAATTACAATTTCATTATAGATCTGTGGTTTGATTGACTACAAGAGATTGTAATCAATGAAGGAAACTACATATACACTTTTCTGTTTCCCTTTGATGTACGATCTCTTTTTCTCTTATTTAGTGAGTACAAGACTAGATTGCTATCTTTGACTTCACTCACGAACCTTGAAGCTTGATCTTCAATTCTAGGAGCAGAAGGAAATAATCATCGGGTAAAGTATTGATCATGAAAACAAATCTTGCGAACTCCGTAATAGCCGTTATTGGAAGAACTTTGTATCAGATAGAAAAAGTTCAATCTATGTTGAAAATCAAGAAGAAAATAGCTTTCATCCTCATATGTGTCTAGAAAACAGCAGTGATTATACAAACATTAGTGTATACGTAGTTTCCTTCATTAATTACAATCTCATTGTTCACTGAATCTATGCTTTTAATTACTCTACACCAATAATGTATTCATAAGGTGAAAGTTTTATCTAAAATACCAAAAACTTTAACAGTAATAATAGTTCCCGTTATCTGCGAAAGGTGGTTGCAAATTTCTTTTAATGTCATAGTTGGAGCTTAACATCATCTTTTAACACTTAGTATTATGCATTCATTGTTCAGCAGGAAGAGACAATGAAAAGAAAAGGTGTGACAGAAAGCAAGGATTTTGAGAAACCTACAAAGATGGTCAAAATCAACCAAATAAGCAGTTCAACCAGGTGATCGGTTAATAATCATAAATTTGTAGTGCCTTCTACATGCCTAGAGTTATTGAAGAGCACATTAGTTAACAGTATAATGGAACCACCAGGAGCTCACCACAGCGTTTAGACGTTCTGAGCCGTTGGATCGGACAATCTAATGGTCTACATCAGTTTGCTCTTACCGAATCGGTACCCTCTCGCGAACGGCCCATTTTCGTTGTAAAACCTTTTAACGTTCTAAAGGCCCATTTTCGTTGAAGGGCTTCTACTCCCAGAATTGTTCTAAGCGTTACCACGTTGATTGGGCCAAGGAAATATTGGACGGGCCAATGTGTTTTGGGCTTCCAGCAATTACCGGTTGCGTTCCTTCTTCCTTCTCCTTCGACCTCCTGCGCCGCCGACCATCCTCCGCTCGCCACCAGTGGTACGGCTCCGCAGCTGTTTTTGGTCGCCCGCGCCGGCATTCTTTGTACCCCTGCCACATCAAATCCTTCTCCCGCACGGACACCTCAACCCGTCGTTCATCTTATTTCTTCCACCTTCTGTGATTAGTGTGGTTGACCTGTTTTGTGCGCCCGTTCTTGGTCCGCCTGAGGCGGCATGGTTCGTTCGCCAGCGCCGGAAAATCCCGCCCACGGCTAGACAGCGAGATGAGGTTACCAATTTCACAAATTATTTTCGTATTTTACCTCAATTTGAACAGATTTCATTAGGATTATTACAGATTAGTACAGTACAGTTGACCAATCTCCTTTCCTTCCGTGCTCTGCCGCCGGCAAATTTTGTATTCGTTCAGGCCGTCGGCTGGACTCCTTCAACGCTGTCGATCGAAATCGGAGGCCCATGTACAAAATGCGAACAACATGATGGCAGCGTCGCCGATTTGGCCTTCGCTAGCTGATGCGGAAGAGAGACGCAAAAAGTCTTTCCTCCGAAGCGTCGCTGATGAAGTAGTAAAGCATCCGTTTCTGTTTCAAAAAAAAAAAAGTAAAGCATCCGTTTCTCATTTGCCTTTAATGGATTTTGATGAGGTGCGCCAATCGCCGGCCACGGATTGTGGAGATACGTTACTGTCTCGCTCTCGCTGCTTACTCCTGCCTATATATTGTTCATATTTTGGGTAGATTTTCGGGCCCAGCAGTCCTCTCTTCCTCCCAGCGATTCTATTTTGTTCAATGTTCTTCTAATTGTCGTTCTCAGTTTCAAGGTGCCAATCGGTGGATGTTTTCATTCTTATTCCGGTAAGTTTCTTCGAGAAGTTCCTAGGTCTTTTGATATATTGGATCGGGAAATTATTCACCTAACAGCTCGCAATAGGCACCGTGCTTTCCAGCTCTCCTCGCAGCCTCCTTGCAATTATTTCAGGCGTACCCGAGCGACATCACCACCTGTTTGCTGGTCACCTTGTGGACTTAATTTAGTCTCGTGGTTTCTCATACCCTTTGTTGCTTCATGTGACTTAATTTAGCATGATGGCCACTTCCAGGTCGCCAGTTCGCCACTACTCTAGAGTCTAGACACAGGTTGGCCGCCCATATCGGTGATTCTACTCGTTGCCTCTCGGCTCCAGTTGCTGTCCCTGCAACCAGTTCGTCGGCGCCCTCGTGCCATCGACGTCGTTGACTGCCACCGGCCGCTTCCCGTCTGGGTACACCATACATGTTATGTTACCTGTCAATTCAAGACCTATTTTTTTTAATGAATTCAAGATCTTTATTGCGTAGGTGTAGACATGCTTTTGATTTTGCCCTTTAGTACGAAATAGGACAGGCTCACAATTTGAACACCATGGATGGATAGTATCAATTGGATACTGTAGGACACGAGTCCACGTTCAGGACTTCAGGCTGATTTCCAATGCAAGGGAATTTAAGTTGTAACACATTCCATTTTTATGTTCGTTTTTTCGTAGATTATTGCATAATCTCTGTTTAACAAATATTATTGCATAGTCCAAGTCGTCATCACCTCCCATGGATAGCACTACTGATCTGACAGTGTTGTGGAATACTCATGTAGTTGAATTTCAGTATACTCTACACCCATGAGAAGAAACTCCTATTTTCCCCTCTATATTCATGGATGGACGAAGGCTAGAAGACTGCTCTGGTTTAGGCGGCAAGTTGCTCGTGATCCCATTCGTCGTGCACCTGATTCATTGCCAAGGTTTGTCCTGATACTGTTAGTATATTTTATTATTTCTTCAAACAATTAGGAATAATTAATCTGATGAGATGATGTTACCGGTTTCGACCATCTTTGCTTGTTTATCCACGCTTTTCTATTCTATCGCAGGCTTTATTCATAGCTATGCACTCATGTTCTTAAGTTCTTGTGAGAAGTTCTATGTACAATTTGATCTGAGCTCACACATGGTTGTATTAGTAATTGAGTTATTTAGATATGCTACATTGCGAAAACCATATCATTCTCATGTGTAATTATCTAGAAATCATTTACATGCCCTTATGCTATGGTGTATTTGCAATGTGCCTTCTGATATTTATTTTTGAAGTTGGATTGGATACATTTTTGTGTGTACATGCTATGGTATTTGATATCAGTTAATCTGTCCCGCCTGTATATCTATAATTAACACTTCCCTATATCTTCTAGGTTTTGCAAGAGAACTTGGTGGAGTTAAAGGGCATTATAGGCTGACGAATGCCATGATGGCTGGAAGCAAGTTATTCCAATATCTTTTTTCAATTTGAAATTATTTTCTGCCAATGTTAACTGCTTGCTTTTTTGCCACTAATACTGATCTCTGAATAAAATTATGACCATCTAATGAGCCCCCCTTACCAAAATCTTTGGGGGTTTGTTTCAAGCACTAACCCAAAATGTGCAAGTTCAAATGACATCAGAGGTATCACAACAACACCTATCAAGCAGTACCTCATAAGTATTCTCCTAAAGGCTAAAGGTGAGTTTTTGTGCAAACAACATTACCTCCATTTTGATGCATATTCATTCCCAAAGCATCAACTTACTCTAATTAATCACCAACAGTGAAAGATGTGAAGTTAGGCTTTACTTGTTTACGTATGAGAAATGAAATCTGAGTTTTTGTCAACTTTCCAAAGCATCTGCTTTCTCCTTTCCAGTTTTGCAAGATAGCAGGCATTAGCTTTGTGATAGTATAGGTATAATAAGGAATAGTATAGCAAGTTCTGTATTCAGTTAGTTCTGTCATGTATTATTGTCAACTTACACCTTTGCGTGCGGGAGAAGTAGCTCAACCTAAAATTTTGATATTTGCATCATGCCATGCTTTGTCCTATGGTACGAAAGTATGCTCAGCATTTTTTTTAAAGGGGTCCAAACTGAGGATTTCTCTTTTTGTTTGTTTGTTTGTTTGAGAGTAGCTTATCATGTGTACCACGCGATAACTGAGGTTTTCTCTTGATACTACATTAACATGGATTCTATTTGGTTGGAAAACCAGAAAGTAAAGCTATTAGCAATCTTGCATGGCCGATAACAAAATTATCAACCCCTATAAATTTCGATTTTCAATAGGTTGCCTTGTGTTATACTGCCCCGCCCTCTACCATGCTGGTGTGGTGTAGTGATCTGCGCTATGCACATTGCGTGTACGCCTGCAATCAAATCTATCACATACTATTGTACCTTGATTCATTATTAGATGGTACAGGCTATGTAAAGTCTACTGTGTAATATCATCCTAAGTTGTGTCTTCCAGCAAATTCGAAGATGTCCATGAGCCATTCCATTATTTTTCTGTGTATGAAATATTTCAGTGAATTTCTTCCAACAGGTTGTACCTTATATATTCACCACATTTCTGGCAGATACCATTTGTATGCACAGGGAGACAAGTCCCACTGACTGTACTCCATTGCTTATGAGGTACGCCCACTGATGGCTCCGCTGCCTTGGTGTGTCTGTTTGTCTGTTGGCATGTTGGACACAGCACACGGATGGCAGAGGCAAAACACTTGCGGAAACCTTCCGGTGGCAGCACGATAGCATATGGCAGTTGTGGCTGGGAGGGATATTATTGACTTCGCAATTGTCGATTGGAATAAATTGTAATGCAGATTTTCTGATCTCAACATTGTGCTTGTTTTCTTTGATTACTTCCTGTACAACTTTAATTTTTAGATTTTGGACTTGTTCAGGGTTCTCCTTTGAACATATTTACATGTGCCCTATTTACAGGGATGTATAGAAATTTGAAATACTCACTTCTTCTATAATATTTCTACTGTCAAAGTGTCTAATGTTTCTAAAATTATATTCTTCAATTACCGACCAGTATATGGAATGTAAGTGTTATGTTTTGTGCTATTAATGTACATTATTATTGTAAGTTCGAATCATTATTATCATAAAATGGACGGGCGCGGCAACGTGCGCCATCATGATCTAGTACAGATATAAAATTGCTTTTCACAGCCATCAAATAACTGACAACCAATATACAACTGTATATTGTATATTGTAACTTTAAGTAACCTGATTGGAAAACAAGGCTACAAGTAAGAACTACAATATATATATAGTTAGGAAAATGTGAGTTTGTACTTGATCTAGACTTGGCCATGTGAATGTTTTTTAGTTAATGTTTGAGTAATGTAAATCCAGAGAAACAACAAGAAGTGCAAGATTGGCAAGGAGAATCAAACTTAAGGACAAGAGAAACAGAGGACATTCAGAAATAAGCGGAGATATGACACACCGCACAGCTATACCACAAAAACAGTCTATGAATGACGAGAGGTAACCAAATCTTCTCAAAGTATTTCCTTTTCTGTATTGTCACTTGGTGTAGTTACTTTCAAAAATTCAATTGCTTATCTTTTCGCTTGCTTGATGCTACTTCTAATAGGACATCCTGGAAGTAACATTATATCTTGCTTCTGCTATGCACATAAATCTTATTACCAAATTAAAAAAATGTATGTCTTTGTATTGTTCCTAATTTTACGATACGTATATGGTTATTCTTCAAGCTATCAACTTATTTTGGAGTGCCACGGAAATAATATCTAAATGGAATGACTGTTATGCAGGGCAAGATTTTCCGCAGAGGTAGCTAGAGAAGCAAGACTAAATAGGAAAAGAAAAATGCAAAGCAAGAGCAATGCAAAAGAAGCACCAAATAAAAGACTGATCATCAGTCAGCCTGGTAAAACTACAAGGTAAGTACAAAATTAAATTCAGTCAACAAAATGGATATTCAATGATATGATATTGTCTTATGCACGTGTACAGGACTACAAGTAATACAAAGAAAACATCATCTAAATCAAGGACAACAAAAAAATCAACAGATATGTAAGCTGTGTTAACTTTGATTTTATTATGAACAATAAGAGCCCTTTCAGATATTTAAAATAATTCTAAGTATCTTCAACAGGACATCACAAAGGACTGATATGAACATTTGGAACTTCGGAATACCAACCTGCAAGTGTGAACGATGTGGTGCAATTTTCTGGTATGAAGAAAGAACCAAAGGTAAAGGGAAAAGCACACCAACTTTCGGACTATGTTGCCAACGAGGCAAGGTAGATTTGCCAACTTTAAAAGAGCCACTCGCTTACCTTATGAAATTGTTGAAGAGAAACGAGTGGCAAGAGATCAAAAAACTACATGCAGAATATCAGATTGTACAACTCCATGTTTGCTTTCACGTCAATGGGAGGAAAGGTTGAAAAAGCAATAAACAATGGCAGTGGACCTTATGTTTTTAAAATGAGTGGGCAAAACTACCACAAAATTGGTACTACTGCTACCGAAGGTCAAGACAAGCCACGCTGGGCACAACTTTACATCTATAACACCGAAAACGAGGTAAATAACGAGGATTATGGCGTCAACATCGGAAGATAAAAGGAAGTCAATAGATCCTCACACGGTTGAAGGCCTTAAAAATATGTTGGATAGAGAAAATATACTAGCAAAAACTTTCGGAATGGCAAGGGACAGATTCAAAGAAGGTGACTATCATGACGTCAAACTAAAGCTAATCAATAAACGCCCTGCAAGTGGAAGACCACATGACATGCCACCTGCTACTGAAGTTGCAGCTCTGATTGTGAATGATACAACAGAAAATATAAAAGGACGGGACATCATTGTTCAGTACAAAAACATGAAGCCGAGAAGAATATCAGAGAACCATCCAAAATTCATGGCTATGCAATATCCACTGCTATTCCCCTACGGAGAAGATGGGTACGAGAGAAAATATACCTTACATATTAAGGCAAGGAAGAGAATTCAAGAGGAAGCATGTCACAATGTTAGAATACTATGCTTATCGTCTACAACAACGTACTAACCAGTCGATGCACTTGCTCATGTGTGAAAAGCTTACGTTGCAATACATTGTGGATGCCTTTGCATGCATTTTGCGATACGAGGCTAGACTGGATCAGAAGACATCAAGGAACCCTAAGGACGGAACTATATGCTTGGCTTGCAAGATGCAATAGAGAGAGGAGATACAAGGGCAGACCAAGTAGGAAAGAGAATACTAATGCCATCTAGCGTCACGAGATAGCCCAAGATACAAAGTACAAAACTACCAAGATGCCATGGCAATATGCCGCTGGGCTGGATACCCGGACCTATTTGTCACATTCACGTGCAATGCAGCTTGGCCGGAGATTCAATTTATGCTAAATGAAGTAGGGCAAACAAAGCATGGGAAAGACCGGATATTGTTGACCGAGTGTTCCACATAAAGCTCAAGGAGTTCATGAGAGACATAAAAGAAAGACAATACTTCGGAAAAACACTCGCAAGTAATAATCTACTGACTTCATTACTACTGTTAATTTCTTTCTGTTGAAAATGAACTAACAATAGTTTGTATTAAATTGCAGTTATATACACAATAGAGTTCCAAAAAAGAGGCCTCCCGCATGCCCACATAGTTATATTCCTCGAGAAAAAAGAAAAGAAACACAAATATCCGAGAACCATCGGAGGTAGACAAGATAACCGAGTGCGGAGATCCCGGATAAGGATATCGATCCAGAAGGATATGAAGCTGTTCAAAACTTCATGATGCATGGACCATGCGGTGCAGCCAATACGAATGCACCATGCATGGTCGAGAACGAATGTATAAGGAAGTTCCCGAGGAAGTTTAACACCAATACGACCATCGACGAAGAAGGCTACCCCGTATATAGAAGGCGAGACGACAAAAGATACATACGAAGGGGAAGTCAAATTGGATAACGGATACGTTGTCCCATACAATAGAAATCTGTTGGTAAAGTATCAAGCACACATAAATGTAGAGGTGTGCAACAGATCTCTATCGATAAAATACCTTTTTAAATACATAAATAAAGGTGATGACCGAGGCGACAGAGCACTAATAGAAAATGATGAGATCAAGAACTACCTCGAATGCACATATATATCGGGAAACGACGCATGTTGGAGAATATTTCGGTTCGAGATGCACTTCCGCGATCCCCGTGTTGAAAGGTTGCCTTTCCACCCGAGAATGAGCAACAAGTCATTTTTTCCGATTCTACGGATTTAACAAAAATCGTACGGAAAGAAAGAGTAGGAATCACTAAATTTACACGAGTGGATGGAGACAAACAAGATATATGAGGAAGCCGGACAACTAACATATGCAGATTTTCCGTCAAAATGGGTATGGAATAAGAAACGAGGCAAAGTGGACAAAAAGGAAGAAAGGAAGATCAGTTGGAAGGATATATTACGCCCATCCAAGCAAGCGGCGAAAAATATTACATGCGTATGTTACTTAATGTTGTGAAAGGATGCACGTCTTTCGAAGACATAAGAACCGTAAATGGAATTGTCCACACATCATACAAAGCAGCTTGCGAAGCACTAGGATTTCTTGATGACGACAAAGAGTGTCTTGAGTGCATCAAGGAGGCATCAAATTGGGCGAGTGCAAACAAGCTAAGACAACTTTTCACAACAATCCTATGCCACTCGCGAAGTCACAAATCCTAAACTATTGTGGGAATCATGCTGGGAGGTTCTAAGCGAGGACGTGGAGTACGGACGGAGAAAACTCTTGAACTATCCTACACTTAGCCCGACTGATTCACGAAGCAAGGACACGCCTTGGTGGAAATAGAGAAGCTCATGAGACAAGCTGGAAAGTCACTTAATGAATACCCGGGAATAGAACTTCCAAATTCTTCGAGAGATAAAGGAACTTGGAAATAGGCTGCTTAATGAAGAGATGAGCTACAACAAAGAGGAGCAAAAAGAAGAGCACTTGAGGATCTTTGGTAATCTTAACTACGAACAGACTAAATGCATTTGATTCAATAATGGAATCAATTGATAAAGATTTGGGAAAACAGTGTATTTGTCGATGGATATGGTGGAACGGGCAAGACCTATCCGTGGAAGGCAATCACAACAAAATTGCGTTACGAAGGCAAGATAGTACTAGCGGTGGCGTCATGTGGTATTGCAGCGCGCTTCTACGGGGAGGTAGAACAGCTCACTCAAGGTTCCACATCCCACCGATCCTTACGGAAGAATCAACATGTGACATCGGACAAGGCACACACTTAGCGAAGCTGCTACAAAAGACATCCCTAATTCTATGGGACGAGGCTCCAATGGCAAACAAGATATGTTTCGAGGCACTCGACGTAACTCTAAGGGATATATTAAGGCATAAGAATGATAACGACGAGCGAGAGACCATTCGGTGGAATGACAGGTGGTTCTAGGAGGGGACTTTCGCCGGATACTTCCGGTTCTACCAAAGGGAAGACGACACAACATAGTCATCGCATCAATTAAAAGGTCGTATCTTTGGAAACACTTCCATATACTAAAGCTAACAAAAAACATGCGACTCAATAGCATGACGGATGATGCAATAGAGAAACAAAAGGTAGCAGAATTTGCGGATCGGATCCTCAATATTGGCGATGGAAAAAATACATCGGCGGAAGGTGAAGAATTGGTAAAAATACCAAATGAAATACTACTAAAAAAAGGTAATGATCCAAAAAAGACAATTGTAGAGAGCATATATCCAAATTTGACGGAGCGGTACCGCCAACGAGAAGTTTTAGAAGAAAGAGCAATCTTATGTCCAAGGAATGAAACAGTCCGTGAGATAAATGAATATATCATGGATCAACTTGAAGGTGAAGAAAATACTTATCTAAGCTGTGACACCGTATGCAAAGCAGCAACCTTAAATGGAGAAACAGATTTTCTATACCCAACGGAATTTCTAAACAGCTTAACATTCCCTGGAATCCCAAACCATGAGCTCAAACTAAAAGTAGGTCTACCGGTGATGCTCCTGCGTAATATCAACCAAAGTGCAGGGTTATGCAATGGTACAAGGATGACAATTATTCAACTTGGAAGAAGATTCATTGAGGCACAAATAATAACAGGAACTCAAGTGGGTGAAAAGGTCTATATTCCAAGAATAATTATGTCACCAACAGAATCAGCTTGGCCATTCATTCTTAAACGAAGACAATATCCTATCTCGGTGTGCTTTGCTATGACAATCAACAAAAGCCAGGGGCAGTCTCTAAACATGGTAGGATTATATCTACCAAAACAAGTCTTCACGCACGGACAACTGTACGTAGCATTCTCAAGAGTGACAAGAAGGGACGGGCTGCGGGTCATGGTCAATGACGAAGATAGCAAAGAGGATGATGTTGTCAAGAACATAGTCTACAAAGAAATTTTCTAAAGGTATCGCAGAAATGACATATTTTTCCTATATAATTACAAAGGAAACTAATCATTTGACAACAACTTTCAATTTACGTAAATTACTTATGTATATATATACTTACAGGTTCTTATGCACTCTACAGCATCATGGAGAAACAAGCTTCAAGGTTATATTATATTGTATAGTACAACTGCACTTGATTCTTTTTTAATTATTCTGCTTTCAAAATAATTATAACTATGGAGAACGGTGGCATCTGCGGATGTACCCATTACTATTTAGTGTCTAAATACATTCAAATTTTTATAAATCTTCGACATGTTTCGTGGGACGGAGGGAGTACAACTAATGATAAATAAAAAAACACTACTTCATTTTGTTAGATGCATGTGGGGGGGTAGGGGGCCTAACACTGCCGATGCCGGTCCCAAGCCCGGAAAAAAAGTGGAGGGGGCATTAAAAACAATCATACTTTTATAACAAGCACAACCTTGCAATATACGTTTCATTAGTCAAACAGCAGGCAAATTAAATTGCAATTTGCTAAAATTGTAAATGTGTTCACCATGTGTTCATCTCACACTGAGATTGAAACCACAAAATAAGATGAGATGATGAAAAATTTTGATACCACAACAGAATAAATTGGTACTTTGCGGACTACAAATTTTATTTTAATAAAAGGCCATACCAATAAATCGCGGCGACCTCGCTGATTCACAAAATCGCAGGCACCAGGCCTTAGACGGCCGAAGACCGCCGGCCATTACCACCAATATGCGCGGCAAAACTGGAGCTCCTGGTAGGACCGAAATCGACTCACCCAAATCCGCTCGGCAGTCCGGGATGGTTCTCCAATGTCCAACTGCAATACCTAATCCTCCAATTGAAGATCTATTTATACTCGAGGGAGCGGAGACTTAGTTTCAAGAATCAGCGATCTAATTTTCAAGAATTCCTGGGAGCGGAGACTTATTTTTTAGATGGGAGCGGAGAGATGCTACCTGGATTGGACACAAGCTCTGGACAGAAAGAAGTGGACGATGAGCTCTGCCTCTAGGGAAAAACTGATAACGCTTTCAAAACAAATAATAATACTCTCTCAGTTTTGTATTTTTTTTAAAATATTTTGTATATTATAAAGGTATCTCCAACGGGGCAAACCGACGCTGAGAAACCGTTTGCTTGCGTGGTGCGTCTGGACCCTGCTCCAGCGAGGAGACGCATAGTGACTGGACCGTCCGCAGCGACGCAAACCTGGTTCAAATATGCGTCTCGGATGCCTCTATGCGGACGCGCAACGCTCGCGTCAGACGTTTTGTCGGGCCGCCTGGCACCCAGGCTTGATGCGTCTTCTTAGGCACGTCAGTACTAGCGTCGAGGCATCGCTTCGGCACTCTGCGGCCGTGGGCATCTCATTTCCTCCCACACAAAACCCTAGATGCCGCAAAACCTCCACCTCCGACTACATCTCCTCGGTCTCGAGCTCCGACGAGGAGTTCGACGATGATGACAACACCAACGACCTCCTCGGCCCGGTCAGGGACGCCAAGATTCACGCTGACGCGGAGAAGGAAGCAGAGGAGGACCGGGGGCCCACGTGGAGTTTGACACCAAGATGAAACGCCGCAGGGTGGAGGCCGCCGCAGAGGACAACTCCTCCGACATCTCATGGTCTCCTATGCGTCGGCCCGTTAGAGATGCCCTAAGGCTAATGCGATATTCCTAGGCAAAACTTTGGCAACTGATTTGACCATCTTTTTTAATTAGAGTCCGATGAAATATATTTTGGGAGATATGACTCATATTTTCTTGATTAAATTATTAGTTAAAGATTTGTTTATTAACCAGTATCTATTTGTATATATTTAATAGATGATAAATAAAAGTGAAAAACCATTAAAGTGCCGCCCGCGCGTGAGCGCGGGCCACCCTGCTAGTTAGAATTAATGAGAATATAAGATTAATGGCTGAACTGCGTGCTAGGTGGGATAGAGAAGAAAATGAAAAACTAGCTAAAGAGAAAAATGTAGCTAAAGTTTGGACTATTACCACCACTAGCAATGCTAATGATTCACATGTTGCTGCACCTCCTACTATCAATGGTAAAATAATTGGTGTTGGCAATGTTTCTACTCCTAGTGCAAAGCGCGCAAAATTACTCGAATCGCTAAAGCTGCTGAAACTGCTTGTGATAAAACTGCTGAAATTTTTTCCAACCTTGGGGATGATAATCCCATTGCTTTAGATTGTAATGATTTAGATTTTGATGATTGCCACATCTCTGAAGTTATAAAGTTCTTGCAAAAACTTGCTAAGAGTCCCAATGCTAGCGCTATAAACTTGGCTTTCACAAAACATATGTGGTGACCCTGCATACCACTGCATGTTGTAGTATGCCAGTCGTTGATATAACATTCACGAAGTACCATTCCGCAAATATTACATCCCTCAGAGTAGTACAACAGAACATAGCAGGGTCCATAACTCATTCATTGATTATTACAACTATCATACACATGTCATCTTGGAGCTCCTCTTGGGTCCTAAGAGGAATACTCCTGGGTTCGAGGTGAACCCAACTTAACTTACAATACAAGAGTCTCATTAAACTAAACATTTATTTCATCGAGCAGCTAAATACTAAGAGTTCGGGCTGCTCGGTTACTACTACTATCGGATATCTCTAGGCTTGATCTCCTCCGGAAGCCTCCCCGGATCCGTAGACGATGATGTAGTCTACTCCTTCAACTCCTCCCGAGAGGTCCGGTTCCTCGTAGCCGATGATCTCGGCTCCATCATTCTTGTCGTAGTTCTCCTCCGGATGATTCGGACAATCTAAGCATGGGATTTAAGAGTGGTATGAGTACGAGCGTACTCAACAAGTTCATTATAGATAAGAGGTGTTTAATGCACTAGCTACGATATTAGACCGGAAAGTCTAATACCAATGCAAGTTTTGATAAACATTTCTTTAAGAGATTGCTTTTATTTCAAAGAGCTATGTCCGTCGGCCTTCACCGGTTTACTAGAACTTCATGGAGCTCCTTTCCGGCCGCGTTCGCAGTTCCTTATCCCGGAACGGGGAGTGACAGGTCACGGTTCTTTACACTCGCGAGAGGTGTGTTGCTTTACCCATAAGAGATCTTAACCTTGGTGCCAACCGGGCAGCTTTCCCGTCCACACTTCCTTCGGTGTGAGGCCCGGTATAAGGTCTAGCCAATCATGTTCCTCCGCTACCTCGAACACCCACCCTTTGTTGCATACCCGACCACTGGGTCCTCGTCGGTCCTCTTATACCAATTAAGGATGGACCCCGACCACGACAACGGTTTGGGACTCGTTAACCAAACTCCTTCGCCGGTAGGCTGCAACCCATCATAGACCACTTACCGTGGGGAATTAGAATGGGATCCCCACCCCACCGCTTGCCCAACTCTGGGTCAAGTGTCTACGGTAAGCGCATCCGTTGATGTACGAGAGGTGGAAACACTTTTGACTACTCAGTCCCACTCCGGATCTTATGGTTAACACGGGTATTACGGCACAAGAATCACTTGGCGACATTTGTTGTTTAATCCTAGATGGATATTAACCCTTGCAATGGAACCTCCACCATATCAACACAATCCATGGTTCCATTGCCCACCACATAGTCATATTCATAGTTATGAAAATAGTGGTTTTGGTTTTTATGCAATAGTGATAATCATAGTACTTTGCAAGTAATTTGATAAAGATATTCAAATGACATGAGCAAGTGATGAACTTGCCTGAACACTGCAAAGTTTTGCAGTTGGAAGGTGTGGACTGACCCTTGTCCTCTGTCTCTGAAAAATAGCATCATTGTCCGATAAGGGCAATGGTTAAAGAAGCAATTATGCATGATTCCAGTTTTTAGGGTTTGTTCCCCCCTTCCGATGTCGTTATTATTTCATGTAAGAGGTTAGTACTAAGAATAATTTGGGGATACTTGGTCTAAAGTAAAATACAACCTTGAAATGTTGTCAAGGTGTTTTTAAAGTCCAAATGCATTAATGGATTTATTTTCATTATTGAAAATAATATGTGTGATTTAAATCATTATTTAAATCATCAAATTAAGACTTATTCTTCTTTGTCTTCAAAAATTCTCTTTGATATTTTATTTAGATAGAGAATTTTATGCTGATTAATTTTCATATTTTTACTTATTTTTTTAGAGCTGTATTTTATTTTATAAAATTCTTGGAAATTCTCATTTAAATGGGTATTTTGGAAATGTCCAAAATACCCCACGGACCCACCTGTCAGGCGGTCGAGCTGGTTAGGTTGGACCAGCCCAGTGGGCTCGGTCCAACCGACCCAGTCGCTTCGTCGTCCTCCTCGCGCTCGAACCCTAATTCTTTTCTCGCTCTGGCGACGCGCGCGTCGCCGCTCCCTTCGCCGAATTGTTCCGGCCGACTCCGGCCATCGCCGCCGGCGAGATGCGGCGCATCTGATCCACCGTTCGACGGCGCTTCAGATCCACCGCGCCGATCTGTGTTTCGCCGCTTCCTCGACGCATCCCCATCGTCTCTGCTCGCCTGCCGTGGTGTCTTGCGGCGAGTTCGCCGCCGCCGATGCTCCCGATGCCGAGGCTGTGTGCCTCGCGCGTACTGCGGCTGGAGCCTCCGCGCTTCGGCGACCGCTCGGCTTGGCCATGGCTTGGTGCTGCCGTGGCCGGGCTGTGCCGCCGTACCGCCATGGTGACGTCGTCGCGGCTGCTCCGAGTTAGTACGCCTCCATCTTCTCCCTTTCTTCCTCCTCCTCTATGCCATGCTCTAGTTACCAGCCTGCCTCTCCTCATGGAGATGTCGGCACTGCCGATGCTTCTTGTTGCTTCGCGCCCTGTGTGCCTTGTGCCAAGCCAGCCCTAGTGCTTGTGCTAGCTACTGCTATGCGTATGCTTCGTCTGCTGTGCAATTGCCATGGATTCACGTGCTGCTGTGCTATGCTATTGTGCTCCGTAGCTTCTTGTTGCAACTCATGAACTCTTGCTCATGAGCATACCGTGATGCTTTGCTTTATTCATTTGTTACTCGCTGCTGCTATCTTGCTCCCGACTCTCTGTGTGAGCAATTACTACTCCCTGGCTTGATCATGGTGCATGATCCTTGCCTTTGGCAAATGCCGGTGCTCCCGGTGTGCTATCTCTGTGCTATAATTCATGATCATGCTCAATTGAGCATTGTTACTGACTTGGTAGCTCCATCCCTTGATGGAGTGCTTCTGGATACAATTATAATGCTCTATTCACTTATCTATGATGCAATTGTTCAATTATATGGTTAATTTATTTATATGGGCCATGTGATGATGCTATGCTAGACTGTGGTGACTGTAGCAAGAGCTGGTGATGCTCGATGATCAATTTATAAATTCTTGCTTGTGAGCAAATGTGTGCTCTCCACTGTGACTCACTGATGCACACCAGTGCTTCTTGTGCTTCATACAGGCTTAGCCTGTGTGTGCTGGTGCTTGTCTAAGCATCAGTGGATGCTTGCAATGATCCATTGGGTCATCTGCAAGATCCAGTGCATCATTAGCTTGCTCGCTTCATTTATCACGCTTAGTTTGCCTTGATATTTGGATATCCGATGTGAGCTGCCTTGCGGTGATGATCATATAAGTGGATTTGGTTAGAGCTAGAAGGATGCCAACATCCGTTGGGAACCCCGGCTCCTTTTTGAACCCATCCGGGTGATGATATTAGTGCATGGCTTCTCTGTGGAATTTTGTATAGTGGTTGAGGTGGCCCCGACAGCAATTCCTTGTCGTTAGGGTAGCTCCCACATGTGTTGGCTTGCTTGTGATTTGGGAAATACTTTCTTGGAAGAATCCTTGTGGTTTTTCCAGTTTCCTTTGATGTTGATAAACATGAATAGACACTTGATAGTCTATCTGTCTGATGGTGTAGTGGCTATAGGTGCTAAGTGAAATTGACTAGCTAGATAGGATTATCCCTTGTTGGATTTCTTTGATTATGTCACTGGTTTGGCATAGCCAATGTTCCCGGGTGCTTTCCTATTTGTTTCTCTCTTGTTCACTTGCACCATTTTGGCCGGTAGCCATATGATGACTCACATATAGGGTTTCTACCCTTGTTGGTGTGCTTGGAGATCATGCTTGTGCAATTTATGAACAAAACCATCTGGTTTGTTCATGTTAAGGTGTATACCTCACTCCAGCTCCTAGAAATAGTGTGTTGGTGTAGAGGTTTTGCTTCGTGCTTGATTTCTTAGCTTGCCTGCTCCTCCTTGTGGCTTGTGCTTGATCTACTCCATGGTTTACTTCTCAACAGGAGACAGTTCCTTGCTTGAGTCTGTTCTCGGATGAGGGTTCTAGCTATGTGTTCTTCCTGTTCTAAGTGTTCTTGCTCTCCGATGACTTACCAAGCTGCACTGTCGATGAATGAGCTAGGGTTCACCTTGTTGGAGAGGTTTTTATATGATCTCCCTCTCCACCTGCGAGTCGACAACAAGGCCTGGCAGCCTGTTGGTGACTCACCAGCTGTGTGTGTGTAGTGTGCTGCATGCACACTGCTGTGTGAGCAGCCTAGTTGTGTGTGTGTGCACATTCTTGGTATCTGGCTTGTAATGAAGGAGATATGCCCTAGAGGCAATAATAAAGTGGTTATTATTTATATCTTTATGTTTATGATAAATGTTTATATATCATGCTATAATTGTATTAACCGAAACATTAGTACATGTGTGATATGTAGACAAACAAAGAGTCCCTAGTATGCCTCTTAACTAGCTTGTTGATTAATGGATGATTAGTTTCATAATCATGAACATTGGATGTTATTAATAACAAGGTTATATCATTGTATGAATGATGTAATGGACACACCCAATTAAGCGTAGCATAAGATCTCGT
>NW_025900375.1:0-16038 GCF_022539505.1 Lolium rigidum | reverse complement strand
GTTTTTTAATTCTCTCTTCAAACACATCATGTCCTAATTCAAGATAAAGTTCATAAAGATCTCTCATATTTTTGTTGTTTTCCATTATGCTTAACTAGTGAAATAAAAACATGCATGATATTAAGTAAAGTAAAACAAGTAACTAATTTTTTTGTGTTTTTGATATAGAGTGCAAGACAGTAAATAAACTAAAGCTAGCAACTAATTTTTTGTGTTTTGATATAATGCAGCAAACAAAGTAGTAAATAAAATAAAGCAAGACAAAAACAAAGTAAAGAGATTGGGAAGTGGAGACTCCCCTGCAGCGTGTCTTGATCTCCCCGGCAACGTGCGCCGGAAAATATGCTTGATGGCGTGTATTTCACACGTTCGTTGGGCAAACCCAAGAGGAAGGTATGATGCGCACAGCAGCAAGTTTTCCCTCGAAAGAAACCAAGGTTTATCGAACCAGGAGGAGCCAAGAAGCACGTTGAAGGTTGATGGCGGCGGGATGTAGTGCGGCGCAACACCAGGGATTCCGGCGCCAACGTGGAACCTGCACAACACAACCAAAGTACTTTGCCCCAACGAAACATGTGAGGTTGTCAATCTCACCAGCTTGTCTGTAACAAAGGATTAACCGTATTGTGTGGAAGATGATTGTTTGCAGAGAAAACGAGTAAAACAAGTATTGCAAGCAGATTTGTATTTCAAGTATTAAAAGAATGGACCGGGGTCCACAGCTCACTAGAGGTGTCTCTCCCATAAGATAAAAGCATGTTGGGTGAACAAATTACGGCCGGGCAATTGACAAATAGAGAGGGCATAACAATGCACATACATGTCATGATAAGTATAGTGAGATTTAATTGGGCATTACGACAAAGTACATAGACCGCCATCCAACTCGCATCTATGCCTAAAAAGTCCACCTTCAGAGTTATCGTCCGAACCCCTTCCAGCATTAAGTTGCAAAGCAACAGTACAATTGCATTAAGTATGGTGCGTAATGTAATCAACAACTACATCCTCGGACATAGCGCCAATGTTTTATCCCTAGTGGCAACAAGCACAAGCACAACCTTAGAACTTTCTCGTCATCGTCCTGGTGTTAATGCAGCATGAACCCACTATCGAGCATAAATACTCCCTCTTGGAGTTAAGAGCAAAAACTTGGCCGGAGCCTCTACTAATAACGGAGAGCATGCAAGATCATAAACAACACATATGTAATAACTTGATAATTAACATAACATGGTATTCTCTATCCATCGGATCCCGACAAACACAACATAGAGTATTACAGATAGATGATCTTGATCATGTTAGGCAGCTCACAAGATCCAACAATGAAGCACAATGAGGAGAAGACAACCATCTAGCTACTGCTATGGACCCATAGTCCAAGGGTGAACTACTCACTCATCACTCCGGGAGGCGACCATGGCGGTGTAGAGTCCTCCGGGAGATGAATCCCCTCTCCGGCAGGGTGCCGGAGGAGATCTCCCAGAATCCCCCGAGATGGGATCGGCGGCGGCGGCGTCTCAGTAAGGTTTTCCGTATCGTGGTTTTTCGCATCAGGGGTTTCGCGACGGAGGCTTTAAGTAGGCGGAAGGGCAGAGTCGGGGGGCTGACGATTGGCCCACACCACAGGGCGATAATGGCGTCCCCAGAAACATGGTTATCGCTCAACAAGCAACTTAATAAGAGATAAAGTGCATAAGTACATATTCAATACCACAATAGTTTTTTAAGCTATTTGTCCCATGAGCTATATATTGCAAAGGTGAATGATGGAATTTTAAAGGTAGCACTCAAGCAATTTACTTTGGAATGGCGGATAAATACCATGTAGTAGGTAGGTATGGTGGACACAAATGGCATAGTGGTTGGCTCAAGTATTTTGGATGCATGAGAAGTATTCCCTCTCGATACAAGGTTTAGGCTAGCAAGGCTATTTGAAACAAACACAAGGATGAACGGTACAGACAAAACTCACATAAAAGACATATGGTAAACATTATAAGACTCCATACCGTCTTCCTTGTTGTTCAAAACTCAATACTAGATGTTATCTAGACTCTAGAGAAACCAAATATGCAAACCAAATTAGCAAGCTCTAAGTATTTCTTCATTAATGGGTGCAAAGTATATGATGCAAGAGCTTAAACATGAGCACAACAATTGCCAAGTATCAAATTATCCAAGACATTTTAGAGTTACTACATGTAGCATTTTCCAATTCCAACCATATAACAATTTAACGAAGGAGAAACTTCGCCATGAATACTATGAGTAGAACCTAAGGACATATTTGTCCATATGCAACAGACGGAGCGTGTCTCTCTCCCATAAAGTGAATGCTAGGATCCATTTTATTCAAACAAAACAAAAAACAAAAACGAACCGACGCTCCAAGCAAAGTACATAAGATGTGGCCGAATAAAAATATAGTTTCGTGGGAGGAACCCGATAATGTTGTTGATGAAGAAGGGGATGCCTTGGGCATCCCCAAGCTTAGACGCTTGAGTCTTCTTAATATATGCAGGGGTGAACCACCGGGGCATCCCCAAGCTTAGAGCTTTCACTCTCCTTGATCATATTGCATCATACTCCTCTCTTGATCCTTGAAAACTTCCTCCACACCAAACTCGAAACAACTCATTAGAGGGTTAGTGCATAATAAAAATTCACATGTTCAGAGGTGACACAATCATTCTTAACACTTCTGGACATTGCATAAAGCTACTGGACATTAATGGATCAAAGAAATTCATCCAACATAGCAAAAGAGGCAATGCGAAATAAAAGACAGAATCTTGTCAAAACAGAACAGTCCGTAAAGATGGATTTTATTAGGCCACCAGACTTGCTCAAACGAAAATGCTCAAATTGAATGAAAGTTGCGTACATATCTGAGGATCACTCACGTAAATTGGCATAATTTTCTGAGTTACCTACAGAGAATTAGACCCAGATTCGTGACAGCAAAGAAATCTGTTTCTGCGCAGTAATCCAAATCTAGTACTTACTTTTCTATCAAAGACTTTACTTGGCACAACAAAACTTAAAACTAAGATAAGGAGAGGTTGCTACAGTAGTAAACAACTTCCAAGACACAAATATAAAACAAAGTACTGTAGGTAAAAACATGGGTTGTCTCCCATAAGCGCTTTTCTTTAACGCCTTTCAGCTAGGCGCAGAAAGTGTAACTCAAGTGTTATCGAAGGGTGGTGCGTCAACCTTACCTTGGGCTTTACCCTTACCTTTCTTATTGTTTTTCCTTCCCTTTGGTTTAGGGAATATATGATTTCCCCCTGGCATAGAGGTGAATTTCAGAGTGCCTTTTCCCACATCAATGATTGCTCCCAATAGTTTCAACAGGGGATCTCCCAAGTATGATTTTTCCTCGTTTCAATAACAAGATAATCAATGGATATTGTTCTTCCAAGAATGGTTGTATGCACACCTGCAGCTACTCCCTTAGGAATTATAATAGAGTTATCAATGAGAGTTATCTCTTCTCCTCCTTCATTGACTCCCCAAAGTTTCAAAGATTTATAAATGCTTTCAGGCATAAGGCAAAATTCATACATAATATCACAGGAGAGGCATGAAGAGTTCGATCACCGATAACAATTTTAACAACAGGATCCCATAATGAAAGTTCAGAGTTCACTAAAACTTGATCAAGACGGTTACGAATGTATCCATAATTTTCATTTAAGCGAGATGCACTTGTCTCAAGAGTATTTAATCTATTATGAATGCTCGATAAGGGCTGAATCAAAATTATTGGCTGAATCATGTGATGCAACCAACTTCTTTATGGCATTAAAAGCTTGATCCCCATTGCAATGGAGGAAATCTCCTCCCACTAAAGTATCCAAAGCATATCTATAGCGAACCATAAGACCAAAATAAAAATTACTAAGGAGCAAACTTAGAGTCATTTGAGGTTCGAGCTTCACGATAAGAAGTAAAAATTCTAGACCAAGCATCCTTAAAACTCTCCTCATCCCCTTGCTTAAAAGTGAAGACTAATTCTTCAGGTGAAGAAGTAACAAGTTCAGAGCTAGACATTGTAACAAAAGTAACTAAATTTTTTTTGTATTTTTAATATAGAGTGCAAGACAGTAAATAAAGCAAACTAGATAAAGTAAATGCGAGTAAACTAATTTTTTTTGTGTTTTTAATATAGCAAACAAGACAGTAAATAAAGTAAAACTAGCAACTAATTTTTTTGTGTTTTGATATAATGCAGCAAACAAAGTAGTAAATAAAATAAAGCAAGACAAAAACAAAGTAAAGAGATTGAGAAGTGGAGACTCCCCTTGCGGCGTGTCTTGATCTCCCCGGCAACGGCGCCGGAAAATATGCTTGATGGCGTGTATTTCACACGTTCGTTGGGCAACCCCAAGAGGAAGGTATGATGCGCACAGCAGCAAGTTTTCCCTCGAAAAGAAACCAAGGTTTATCGAACCAGGAGGAGCCAAGAAGCACGTTGAAGGTTGATGGCGGCGGGATGTAGTGCGGCGCAACACCGAGATTCCGGCGCCAACGTGGAACCCGCACAACACAACCAAAGTACTTTGCCCCAACGAAACAGTGAGGTTGTCAATCTCACCGGACTTGCTGTAACAAAGGATTAACCGTATTGTGTGGAAGATGATTGTTTGCGGAGAAAACGAGTAAAACAAGTATTGCGAGCATATTTGTATTTCAAGTATTAAAGAATGGACCGGGGTCCACAGTTCACTAGAGGTGTCTCTCCCATAAGATAAAAGCATGTTGGGTGAACAAATTACGATCGGGCAATTGACAAATAGAGAGGGCATAACAATGCACATACATGACATGATAAGTATAGTGAGATTTAATTGGGCATTACGACAAAGTACATAGACCGCCATCCAACCGCATCTATGCCTAAAAAGTCCACCTTCGAGGTTATCATCCGAACCCCTCCAGTATTAAGTTGCAGAGCAATGGGACAATTGCATTAAGTATGGTGCGTAATGTAATCAATAACTACATCCTCGAACATAGCATCAATGTTTTATCCCTAGTGGCAACAGCACAACACAACCTTAGAACTTTCTGTCACTGTCCCAGGTGTCAATGCAGGCATGAACCCACTATCGAGCATAAGTACTCCCTCTTGGAGTTAAAAGTAAAAACTTGGCCAAAGCCTCTACTAGAAACGGAGAGCATGCAAGATCATAAACAACACATGTATAATAACTTGATAATTAACATGACATAGTATTCTCTATCCATCGGATCCCGACAAACACAACATATAGAATTACGAGATAGATGATCTTGATCATGTTAGGCAGCTCACAAGATCCAACAATGAAGCACAATGAGGAGAAGACAACCATCTAGCTACTCGCTATGGACCCATAGTCCGGGGTAGACTACTCACTCATCACTCCCGGAGGCGACCATGGCGGTGTAGAGTCCTCCGGGAGATGATTCCCTCTCCGGCAGGGTGCCGGAGGCGATCTCCCGGATCCCCCGAGATGGGATCGGCGGCGACGGCGTCTCGATAAGGTTTTCCGTATCGTGGCTCTCGGTGCCGGGGGTTTCGTCACGGAGGCTTTAAGTAGGCGGAAGGGCAAGTCAAGAGGCGGCGCGGGAGGCCCACACCATAGGCCGGCGCGGCCGGGGGTGGGCCGCGCCGCCCTAGGGTTTGGCCACCCCGTGGCCCCTCTTCGTCTCATCTTCGGACTTCCGGAAGCTTCGTGGAAAAATAGGCCCTCGGGCTTTGATTTCGTCCAATTCCGAGAATATTTCGTTACTAGGATTTCTGAAACCAAAAACAGCAGTAAAACAAAGAATCGGCACTTCGGCATCTTGTTAATAGGTTAGTTCCAGAAAATGCACAAATATGACATAAAGTGTGCATAAAACATGTAAGTATCATCAATAATATGGCATAGAACATAAGAAATTATCGATACGTCGGAGACGTATCACATACTCAGCAACATTATTGGTGCAAGGGGTAGATAGCCTGATGGAGAAGGTGTAGGTTCCCCCCCGGGGCGACACGAGTAGGATTCCTATGCCGCAGCCACCGTCGCAAACCGATCCATCGAAGAACATGTCCCATGCACGTATGGATAGTGCTGCTATATTAGTGTTGATCCGTTCAGCGATTAGATCGGCTAAGGCCTGTCCTTTGACTGCTTTCGCAGGTTGATATCGGAGATCTAATTCCGATAACACAAACATCCATTTACCGAGTCGGCCTTTCAACACGGGAGCCGACAGCATGTGCTTGATGACGTCTGATTTGCAGATGATGATGATTTCTGCCGTCAGAAAGATGTGGCGAAGCTTGGTGCAGGTAAAAAATAGGCAAGAGGCACAACTTCTCGATCTCCGGGTACCTCGTCTCCGCATCCAACATCCTTCTCGCTGAGGTAGAAAGCAACTCTTTCCATGCCATCATAGATCCGCACTACCACCGAGGCGATAGAAGTATCGGCTACCGACGAGTAAATATAAAATGGCCTCGTCTTGGCCGGAGGCGGAACCAACACGGGCGGCTTCGTTAGATATTCTTTAATCTCATCAAACGCTCGTTGTTGCTCTGCCCCCAGTGAAACTCCTCATTAGGTTTGATTTTTACCAATCCCATGAACGGCTCAATTCGTCCTGACAGATTAGAGATGAACCTTCTGACGAAATTGATTTTGCCGATGAGACTTTGGAGTTCTTTCTTGGTCGTTGGTGGCTTCATTGTTCGCACTGCCTCTTGACTTTTCAGGCCGATCTCAATTCCACGTTCATGAACTAGGAAGCCCAGGAATTGACCGGCCGTCACACCAAAAGCACATTTCTTTGGATTCATTCTGAGTCCAAACTTTCTAGTTCGGTCCAGGATGCGTCGCAAATCCTCCAGGTGTCCTTCCACCGAGACAGCACTTGACCACCACGTCATCGATGTAGATTTCTACCAACTTGCCGATCAGATCATGAAAGATGTAATTCATGGCTCGTTGGTACGTTGCACCGGCATTCTTCAGCCCAAATGTCATGACCACATACTCGAACAAGCCCACTGAACCCGAGTACTCGAAGGCTGTTTTATGTATATCTTCTCGGAGCCATGAAAATCTGGTTGTAACCGGCGTTGCCATCCATGAAGCTTAAAACCTTATGACCAGTCGCTGCATTGATCAACGTCTCAGCCTACCGGCATAGGGTATTCATCCTTCTGAGTGGCTCGTTGAGATCGCGAAAATCTATGGCGACGCGCCATCGGCCGTCTTTCTTCTCCACGAGTACGATGCTAGATATCCACTCAAGCATACCCGCATGGCCCGATGAACCCGGCGCTCAACATCTTCTCAATCTCTTTCTTGACTTCTTCTAGGATTTCGGCCTTCATCCGCCGTGCTCGTTGCCGGAACGGCCGAAATCCCTTCTTGAGAGGTAGCCGATGCTCAATGATGCTCCTCGTCTAACCCCGGCATCTCCGTATAATCCCGTGCAAAACAATCCGGGTATTCTTTCAACAAAGCTATCAGGCTCCTCAGATGCGGATCTAACTTTTTGCTGATAAATGTTGGTCGTGGCTTATCCCCAGGACCAATGTCGATCTCTTCTAGCTCATCAGCCGACGTAAACCCGTATCCCAGCTTTCCGTCGCCCGTTAGATCGACGTTGAACACAGGCAGAACGTATGGCGAGGATAATTTTGACCGATTGCTGGAATCGGCCTCCATGTTGATTGAATTGCTCAATGAAGGTTTACAACTTGTATGTGCTCCCTTACAGGGGGAAGCCTCCCTACCACGACTACGTGACATGTTTGAAGTGAGATCCTTGCCTTTTCTTTTTTGGGGCCGATCGCAGGGATCGGCCTTGCCACGTGTGGCGATGGATGTTGCTCTTGCTACTCTATCAGGCCGGTGGATAAGACCAGCCTCACCCCGTTTTTTGTCACCTCGATGCAATCACAGCCGTCCAAACTGATTCCAGAGAGTGGTTCTTGGTCTTCCGAGTCCCAAATGTTCATGCCGGCTAGCGAGACGTCGATCGAGTCATCTGCATGCACGACTTCTACGTCGTCTCCATCCCACTGTATCAGGCATTGGTGCATTGTAGATGGAATGCAGCAGTTAGCGTGAATCCAATCCCTACCTAACAGGGCAGCGTAGGTGCTCTTGCTGTCGACGATGAAGAATGTCGTTGGGACTGTCTTTCGGCCTATGGTTAAATCCACGTTCAGGACGCCCTGCGTCCCCGATGCTTGGCCGTTGAAGTCGTTTAGTGTGACGTTGGTCTTGATCAGATCGGCACTGGAGCGTCCCAAACGCCGTAGCATGGAATATGGCATTATATTTACCGCCACTCCTCGTATCAACCAACATTCTCGCCGACGGGCTGCCCATTGATATAACCTTTGAGGTACGGGGCCTTCATGTGTCCGTAGCCCTTTTCCCGTGGCTTCTCAAAGATGATCGGCCGTGGACCGCAGCTCAAACCGTGCTATCGGCACTTCTTCCATCCCCGGGGCACGAAACTCTGATGGAAGGAAGAACACCATGTTCGTGCCAGCCGATGTGTCTGCATCGGCTTTCGTTTGCTTGGGACGCCAAACTTTCTTTGGTGGTCGAGTCTCTTCGTCCAAAGTCTGCTGAATTTTCACGTCCAGATCAGGCTGTGCTTTCCTCAACGTGTGCAAGTATCGTGCTTCGGCTTGCTCCAAGCTGCGTAGCCGTTGGACCCTACGCTTTTGGGAGTGGCTGAGTCCATCGGGGCACCACCTTGGCCGGTGGTACCTATCCTCTTCTTCATCTTCTGACTCCTCAAAGTCTTCATCTTGAGAGGACTCAGCACGTTTGTTCTGTGGCGGGAGAGGTCCTAGACGCTTGAAAACTGAGACTTCCCCTGCATCCTTCTTCCGGCGTCCACACTTCGGGCAGTTTTCGATTGTAGGCAATCGGCTCATCCCTGAGTCCCAGCAGTGTTTAAAGAAGGGACAGTCCCAGTGTTTATCCATGTCTTCCTGTTCCCTTGACCTCTCCTTAGCGCGGTGCTCGCGCCCTTCGTCGTCTCTGTCATGCCGACGGTACCTTCCTTTATCTTCATCGGACCGATTGTATCTTTCGTCGTTTCTGTCGTACTGCCGACGTCGGTCATGCTGATATTCATATTTGTTGAGGAGGTGCGTGGAGAGTGGTTTTTGGTATCGCACGCTTCTCACTTGTTCCTTGGTAAGGTACCGTTTGTCATCATATCGGGGCCGGTCGCGTGGATCGGCCTCCTCCTTTTCCTTGTTGCGGGAGTGACTGCTTTCCTCTTTATCCTTGCCATGGTGGCGCGCAGGTCCTTCCATGTTGACATTGCACGAGAAATCCAGTCGACGCCTCGCGGAGTGGTTAGGTTCCACCATGTTGACTCCACGGAACGGATGTGTGTCCACTTTCATGGTGAACTGTCCGAAGAGCAATCGGCCTTGTTCTATCGCCATTTGGATCTGCTGCCGAAACACCTTGCAGTCATTGGTGGTATGGGTGAACGAATGATGCCATTTGCAGTACGGCCTCCCATTCATTTCTTGTGCTGTAGGGGTTTTATGGCCTTCGGGTAACTTCAGCTGTTTCTCCTTAAGCAATAGATAAAAAATCTGCTCAGCTTTGCTCAAATCGAAGTCAAACCCTTTTGGAGGCCCTTGTGGTTTTACCCACTTACAGGACACGGGATGTGCCCCCCGAGCCCATTCAGCTACAGCCACCTCCGGGTCCGGTGCAGGATCTTCAGTTTCTTCCATCTCAACCAGACCCACCGGAACTTGTCTTGGTACAATTCAGGGTGTCGCTGCTCATAGGATGTGAGTTTCTGCAAAATGTGCGATAATGAACTGTACTCTGCTTGGGAAGTCAGATCTTTGATTGGCGTTGCGAGGCCCAGTACTGCCAGCTCGATCGCTCCTTCTCGGATAAACGAACCGAATAACATCGGTTCCCGAGCAGTCTTGAAACGTTGGATGTATTCGATACATCGTTTCTCCCCGCTTCTGCCGCACCTGGGCTAGATCGGCAATGCCAGCTTCGGTAGCATCTGAATGATATTGCACATGAAACTGCTCCTCTAGCTGCTTCCATGTGCGGACTGACTTTGGTGGCAACGAGGTGTACCACCCAAAGGCTGAACCCGTGAGAGATTGTGCGAAAAACCTCACACGTAACTGGTCTGACGCTGAAATCATGCCCAGCTGTGCCAAATATCGGCTTATGTGCTCTATTGAGCTAGATCCTTCTGCTCCATTGAATTTTGAGAACTCAGGGAGCCGATACATGGGTGGCGACGGATCGGGTCATACTCATCGTGGTACGGCTTGGAATAGCCGATTGTCTTCCTCTTCGGCGAGATGCCGAATTGGTCTCTCAAGATGGTGCCGATCTCGCTCCATGGTGTTAGCTGTAGGGACCGAGCCTTCATGACTCGTTCCAGTAGCATATTTGGCCAGCCATGCTTGTTTATCAGCATCCACTCCAGAAATCCCTATTGGTGCGATCTGGCCTGTGCGCGCCTAGGCATTGCAGTCCGGCACGTATGTGCACACGTACCCATGCGGGATCTCCTTAGGCGGCTCATATAGAAACTGGCAATCGCTAGGATCGCCTCCAACCTTGTAGACGACGTACGCCGGTGAACCCGGCGGCTCGCGGTGCTGCAAGCGCGAATGGCAGCGGCGGCCTCGATCCGGAGCGGTACTTCTCCCCTGGTGAGTCCCTAGGGTAGGTCATGACGGGGAGTATTGATGCTTCATGATTTCTCGCACCACACGGACCGCGACGCGCTCGAGAGTATTCACCAGGCTCTCGGAATAGCGGTGTAGAGAATGAGCCGCCATGTAATTGATTTCCTGGGCGCGAGCTGCAGTACGTTCCTCCGAGGGGGTAGACAGGTCTACTCCGTCAAGAACACCTTCGTGGGAGAACCCCTTCCACCTTACGCCATGTGAACGGGTCCTCACGAAAGAGCCGATGAGATCGGCTTCCAAGATGGCTTTCATCTCATCATACTTCTTCTTTTGCTCTTCCGGCAGATCTGCGTACGTGACTGGTTCGCCGACCGCCTCCTCCGCAGCTTTTGACATGGTTGCTGCAGATGTTGATGTTGTCGTTGTTGCAGAGGGTCCCACCGGGCGTGCCAGAATATGTTGCGGTCAGAAACCCACCGGCGAGCAACGACGGGCAACACAGTAGAGCCGGGAGGCTCCCAGGATTGCGGCTGACCCTGGTCCCTCGGGCGACGATCCGCAATGCCTTCTGGCACACGCGTCCTGGTGATCACGAGGGCATGCCACCTGACCTATACCTGGTCAGGAAGGTGATTGATTGCTTCGACTAGTTTCCTGCATGGCAAACACGTAAACATTAAATACGAGCCCCGATCGGCCCTTAAATTGTTCTGTGGATCGGCTCAAAGAGCCGATTGCCCCATGGTTCATGTTAGATTTATAAGGACATGGGGACCATGCTTTATCAATATCAAGCTAAGCTAATCTACGATAGTCTAGGGTTTTCACCGTATAATCGGAACATCCTATGCGTAATCGAGCCTAGCAGATACGCAAGATGATGGAAAACCAACCCTAAAGAGGCCTAAAAACCAACATGAAGTTGATCCCCGGAACAATCCCTCCAGAGCTTAGTAAACCACACCTTACGCGCTACCGGATCCTTCAACTCGTTTATAAGGCCTAACCATACGGATATCAAACCAATCCTTGAAGAACAAGGAGCAACTATAACGGATTAGATCTACTCGATAACGAACAAGCAAGGTGCTGCCCTTACACCTAAAATAGGTGTAAGGGCAGCTAGATATCGAGGGGAAGCGTAGCTGAACAAGTGCATCGTGAAAGCATTGTGATCAACCCCAAAACACCTAAGATAAGGGTGTTGCTCGCCATAAAAAAGGCTTCAGCACGAGCAACACCAAGAACGAATAAACTGATACTGCCTAGATCGCAAGATGCGATCTAGGCAGCATGTTGCTTACCCGGGAGAAACCCTCGAAACAAGGGGTGGCGATGCGCCTAGATTGATTTGTTGTGAACGTGATCGTCCTCCTTTCTCAATAACCCTAGATACATATTTATAGTCCGTAGACTCTCTAACTTGGGAAAAAAAAACCCAACCGTGTACGAGCTAAACTCTATCTCTTAATCCTAACCGACACGTATCCTACTATATTTACAGATACACGGGCAATCTTGCCCAAACTCCTTACACAAGGCCGATTCGGGAATATCTTCCACGTATGTCTTCTAAGCCCATCTAATCAGGGCCCATCTCCAGACTTGGTCAAATTCTGGTGATAACAGGTTTACAATGACTCGATCCTTATTTTGATCTCAGCGTCCCCTTTATATAGGAGGAGAAACCGAGGGTTACAACGTGGCGTATGTCAACACCCGGATTTTTAAGTCTAGATGCCTATTATGTCATTCATCGCAATCCCAGGAATATTGTTGTTGCGAGGCATAATAGTTGAATATCATAGTCATCATTCATTACAAACCATATTGTCTTACAACTTGAATCACATGATCCATATTACACAAATAGTTGATCTATTGATCAACGAAAAAACACAAGTTCATAGCGGAAGCGTAAGATACAAGGACTCTCTAGTCCACAGGCCAACGCTTGACGTCAGAAGACTCCTAGTTGTCGTAGGCGTCCTGTTGGTCATCTCCTTGGTAGTTCTGTTCATCTTCATACTATGGCCATTTGAATAGCCAGGGACAAAGCCGTGAGTACTTCGAGTACTCGCAAACTAATACTAGTGTAAGTGCTACACAATTCTAGTAAGGGGTGCTAAGCTCTAGTTTATTTGCATAAAGCCAATTTTAGTTCACAAGTATTTCAGAAAAGACTTATTCATGTTCTAACTAACTCAAGTGGGAACATTAGTGTCATTCCCACAACATTGTTGTGATTCAAAGTCAAGTCACCAATTCACCATTCATTTCACCAACATTTTCAAGAATCTGACACCGGAAACTGTATGGCCTTTCCAACCGTCCGTAACCGTGGACGCGGCTATTCGAATAGTTTTACACTCTGCAGAGGTTGCACACTTGTGCCACAACATTTGATTTCATCCGTCGGGATTTCCCCGAATCATCGTAACACAGTACGCGGATCATCAACCATAACCTTTCACTTACAAATCCTAGTATGAGTACCTGTCCCCATGAGCTTGGCCTCCCAGTGAAGACCAACTATCAACCTGGGAACTGCAGAGGGCTTGGCCGTACAATTCACCTCAATTCACATCATTTCTCAACAACGGAGGCAGCCTCGGCATAACCCCTATGATGTGTGTTCAGAGGGAACCCATACTAAGATGCATAAACTTCCAGTTAAGCCCTACCCATAATCAGGTATTGTGGGGGTACTCAATATTGGAAAGGTATCGCATTCAAATCAATATCAGTTTTATATCAAAAATCACCATCTTCTCTTGGTCATATTCACCTTCAAAAACCATTCAATGGAATGACTTCATCATTCCAAGGTTTCAAATTCATTTCAAGTCACATGTTCCCATCTAGAGTAGTCAAGTTTTAGTATTTAGCACTAGCACTAATCATGAGGGGTGCTAATCTTGCTTGGCTAGCTTGAGACTAACATTGCTACTCTAGTAACCTTCTTTAATTTAGACCAAAGTTAACTATAAAAGTAACTCTTGGAAATAACAAGTAAACACTTGTAAGGTAGAAACTTGGGATAGGCTTATGGTAAGAAAGGTAAGAATCATGGTGCCTTGCCCCAAGGGGCTTTGCACTTTGCAAGAATATTAGCTTGCCTTGGTAGTTCTCAAAGTTCTCCTCTTCCTCCTCTTGGTAGCAACCTTCTTCTTCCTGGTATTCTTCGGTGCTAGCGTCTAAATTTGAATATGAGTATAATTACTCACTAACTCAATGGCTATTCCAAACATCACATATAATCACACAAACTATTCTAAGCACACAAAACTAATTCAATTAGGGTGCATTGGTGGTGTTGCTTGAGGAAAAGTAATTTCCTCTCATTACATATGTAAAAGATAGTTTCCATAGGGTTCTTGAGGAATAATTTCCTCTCATTGAAATCTTCTTAAGATTTAATTTCTCAAAAAATCATACATGAATTTATATTGACCTAAGTCAACCATTCATTATCATCATTTGAGAAAATGATTTAAATGAGGTAGACCACCTCATACCATTTAATAATTCTACAAATGATTTAAATCTCCAAGTATTTCATATAAGAGTGTTTGACCAGGGGTTCAAACATCACATGAATTCACTTGAGACAAGATTTAAATGAAGTAAAATACTTCATATGATTTGCATAATAGTTTTGGACAATATCACTTAAATAAAATAGCCATATTGTCCATTAATTAAACTAGGGCATGATTATGCAAAGTGACCACGCCATTTTCTTGAAGAAAAATTAGTGTAAGTCAAAAGTGAGCTATTGGAATTGGAATTAACTAAATATCTATTTTGGTTGATTTTTAAGAATTATTTGAATAGGAAAAAGTCCCTGCCTTCTTCTTTTTATCAGTTTATTTCTACAACAGATCTCAAGTTGAGACCAGTGGAATGTTGTAGAACTTTTCCATAGCTTTCCAACAATATGAAATTTGTTAAATTTGTCCCAGCCAAACAGATTCTATGGATTTTCAAAGTGGGAGCCAGTATTGAATTTGACTAGAATTGGTTTAAACGATTTTTGAATTAAAGGGCCGGCGGGAAACGAAACTGGGCCGAATCAGTTTGAAAAAGAGAGAAACGGCCCAGCAACGCATCTCGTGCGAGTGGGCCGCCTGATAGAGTGGGGGCCACCCGTCAGCGTCTATTCAAAGCCGAATCGGTACGAGCGACGCGGCGCGTTGGATTAGAAGGCGATCCAACGACGCACAGTCGTCGTCTTCTCCGACTAGAGAGGGTTACGGGCACGGCGGCGCTAGGGGGTCGGAGGGCGAACCGTTGCTCCAGCTAGGGTTGGCAATATGCGCGAGGACGATGTCGATGAAGAGGAAGAAGATGGTAGCAGTGGCGTCGCTCGAGGAGGCTCCAGTCGACGGTGATTGCACCAGGGCTTCCGCGGCTCCGATCGCTCGATTGAGCTTGCTCCGGCGACGATTGGGTGAGTGGAGTGGTGGTGGAGAGTCAGAGATGGGAGGAGAGGGTGATGGTGTACCTGGATTGCTCAGGGGAACGCTCTATTTATAGAGAAGCTCGGGTGCTGCGGGCAGTGGCGAGGTCGACATGCCCGCGGCAATTCCGGCGAGTGTTGGGGCTAGGCGAGGGTGCAGTTGTGTTCTCCTCGTCCAGGCGAAGCTAGAGGTGGCGATAGCACGGTCGGGCGGCGTCTGGAGCTCTCGCATTCCTTCCGTGTCTGCGGGCGGCGTTTACGGGATCTTCTTCGTCGTCACCGGCGGCGGCGGTCCAGGGTCGGGTCGAGCGCGTGTCTGGCGGGGTTGAGGTGTCACAGCGATGCTCGACGCGTTGCTAGCGGGGCTAGAGCGAGAGGGAGACGGTGGGGTGGCGCGTGTCCAGTGCGCGTCCGCGACGTGCACACGCGCGACGCGAGCGGCATACTGGGAGGTTTTGGGCGCGCGTTCTCCGGCGTGTCTACGGCGTCTACGTCGATGCGGTCGGTGCTAGGTGAGATAGATGAGCGAGGTGGCGAGCTAGGGCAAGGTGGCCAGGGTGGTGGGTGAAGGGGAGAAGAAGGAGAGGAACATGGCCGGCATGGTGGCGATCTGGCCATGTTGTGGTCTCCCTAGGGTTGCTCTTAGGGGTGTTGTGCTGCATTGAGTGAGAGAGGGGGCAAGGGGACCAGGTAGGGTAGTTTAGGGCAGGTTAGGGTTGAGTAGGACACTATTTGAAATAGTGTCAAATAGTTCCATATTTGTAATTTGCCAAAATTGCTCAAATTGAAATGAGTTCAAAAGGTGGCAAGGTTTGAAATGTGTGTGTTTGGTTGAGTTGTATTTGACCAGAGAGAATGAGAGGTGGTG
>NW_025900374.1:0-70479 GCF_022539505.1 Lolium rigidum | reverse complement strand
ATTCGACACAAGGAGGTAAAGAATACTTATAAGCCTTAACAACCGAGTTGTCAATTCAGCTGCACTCCGGAAAAGCACTAGCAACAGAGGTGATGTGAAAGTAGCAGTGGATATGAGAGCAATAGTAACAAGAATACAACAAAGAAAGAGTAGTAATATGAGAGCAATGGCACCGTAGAAACAAACTTCATGACATGTAGAACGAGTATATGATGATGAAAGATGGACCTGGGTTCCTCACTATCTACACTAGTGGCAACTCTCCAATAACAAGTGTTGGGTGAACAAATTACAAATCGGGCAATTGATAGGATTGAAATAGCATTAAGACATATAATATCAAGATCATTAATCATGTAGGCATGTTTTCCAATTATAGTCGTACGTGCTCGCAATGAGAAACTTGCACAACATCTTTTGTCCTACCAGCCGGTAGCAGCCGGGCCTCTAGGGAAACTACTCGGATATTAAGGTACTCCTTTTAATAGAGTACCGGAGCAAAGCATTAACACTCCGTGAAAACATGTGTCCCTCACATCACCGCCATCCCCTCCGCTTGTCCCGATTTCTCGTCACTTCGGGCCTTTGGTTCCGGACAAAGGACATGTGCATACAACTTGTAGATACAATCTAAGCAATAAGTATAGAGCTCAAATCTAAGATCATGCCACTCGGCCCTAGTGACAAGCATTAAGCATAACAAGATTGCAAGAACAATAACTTCATAAACTTTGTAGATAGACAATCATAATGTAACAATCCATCGGATCCCGACAAACACAACACCGATTACATCGATGAATCTCAATCATGTAAGGCAGCTCATGAGATCATTGTATTGAAGTACATGGGAGAGATGATACCAACTAGCTACAGACTAGAACCCGTAGTCCATGGGGGAACTACTCACGGAGCATGATGGAGGCGATGGCGTTGATGGAGATGGCTTCCTGGGGCACTTCCCCGTCCCGGCAGGGTGCCGGGACGCAGACTTCTCGTCCCCCGAATTGGAGTTTCGCGATGGTGGCGGCGCCCGGAGTCTTCTTCTCGAGTTTCGTCGCCGCAGTTACGGTGTTTTTAGGGTCGAAAGGGATCTCATAGGCGAAGAGGCGGCGCAGTGGGGCACCTCGGGGGCGCCACACCACAGCCGGCGCGGGCCCAGGCCAGGCCGCGCCGCCCCATGGTGGTGGCCCTCCGCCCCTCTCCCACTCTTCTTCGGTGTTCCGGAGTCCCTCCGGGAAAAATAGGAGGTTTGGCCTTCAAGCTTCGTCGAATTCCTGGTGAATATTGCTCCGAACAGATTTTCCGGGAACCAAAACATGCGCAGAACAATGTGAACCGGCACTGTGGCATCTTGTTAATAGGTTAGTTCCGGAAAATGCATAAAAACATTATAAAGTGCAAGCAAAACATGTAAGTATTGTCATAAAACAAGCATGGAACGACAGAAATTATGGATACGTCGGGGACGTATCAAGGCTGCGCCCCCGGCGAGTGGACCCTTCGAGCTGGCGGTCGCCCGTGCGGTCTTACCCGCAGCGGCGGTCTGTCCTAAAGATGACGCCATGTCCATGGGGTCAGGCGCCACCTTTTACATCTTGGCGGCCTTCCTCGCCTCGGCCGCCCTCGTGGCCACCACCCCAGTCGCGGGACCGGGCTTCCTTAGAACTTTCGTCTTGGCCCTGCAAGGCTTCACCGTGAGCGCTCTGGCAACTCGACAAGGAAGTAAGGTCAACGGAATAGTGATACTTACTTCACCGTCGGCAAAGTCTTCACGCTGGTGCCTACCCGCGCCCCCACGGCGAGCGCGGCTTGGAGGGGCCGTCGAAGCTCGATTGCGCCCTCTAGGACGGTTGGACGCAATCGCTTGGCGTGGGGTGATACGTCCCAAACGTATCTATAATTTCTTATGTTCCATGCTACTTTACTGATGATACTCACATGTTTTATACACATTATATGTCATATTTGTGCGTTTTCCGGAACTAACCTATTGACGAGATGCCGAAGGGCCAGTTGTTGTTTTCTGCTGTTTTTTGTTCCAGAAATCCTAGTAAGGAAATATTCTCGGAATCGGACGAAATCAATGCCCAAGCATCCTATTTTTCCACGAAGCTTCCGTAACACCCGAGAGCCACCGTAGGGGAGCCCTGGTGGGCCCAGATGATAGGGCGGCGCGGCCAGGGCCTGGGCCGCGCCCCCCTGTTGTGTCATCGCCCCGTCAGCCCTCCGACTCCGCCTCTTCGCCTATTTAAAGGTCCCTGACCTAAAACATCGATACGAAAAAGCCATGGTACGAAAAACCTTCCGCAGCCGCCGCCATCGCGAAGCCAAGATCCGGGGAACAGGAGTCTCCTGTTCCGGCACGCCGCCGGACGGGGAAGTGCCCCCGGAAGGCTCCTCCATCGACACCACCGCCATCTTCATCAACGCTGATGTCTCCCATGAGGAGGGAGTAGTTCTCCATCGAGACTCGGGGCTGTACCGGTAGCTATGTGGTTAATCTCTCTCCTATGTACTTCAATACAATGATCTCATGAGCTGCCTTACATGATTGAGATTCATATGAGTTTTGTATCACTATTAGTCTATGTGCTACTCTTGTGATGTTATTAAAGTAGTCTATTCCTCCTCCACGGTGTAATGGTGACAGTAGTGTGCATCGTGTAGTACTTGGCGTAGGCTATGATCATAATCTCTTGTAGGTTATGGAGTTAATTATTACTATGATAGTATTGATGTGATTTATTCCCCTTCGTAGTGTGATGGTGACAAGTGAGCATGCTATGTTAGTACTCGGTTTAAATTGCAAATATCTTTTATGCTCTAAAGGTTACTTAAATATGAATGTCGAATGTTGTGGAGCTTGTTAACTCCGGCATTGAGGTGCTCTTGTAGCCCTACACAATGAATGGTGTTCATTATCAAATAAGAGTATATGTAGCACAAAGGAAGAGAACTTATTTATTTATGTGATCAATGTTGAGAGTGTCCACTAGTGAAAGTATGATCCCTAGGCCTTGTTTCCAAATACTGCAATCATCGCTTGTTTACTCGTTTTATCGCATCTTTACTTCCCGCAATATTACAACCATCAACCGCACGCCAGCAAGCACTTTTCTGGCGCCATTACTACTGCTCATATTCATTCATACTACTTGTATTTCACTATCTCTTCGCCGAACTAGTGCACCTATACATCTGACAAGTGTATTAGGTGTGTTGGGGACACAAGAGACTTCTTGTATCGTGATTGCAGGGTTGCTTGAGAGGGATATCTTTGACCTCTTCCTCCCTGAGTTCGATAAACCTTGGGTGATCCACTTAAGGGAAACTTGCTGCTGTTCTACAAACCTCTGCTCTTGGAGGCTCAACACTGTCTACAAGAATAGAAGCACCCGTAGACATCAAGCTATTTTCTGGCGCCGTTGCCGGGGAGGAAAGGTAAAAGGCACTCATACTCCGGTCTTAGGTAAAGTACTTTTCTGGCGCCGTTGTGTGTGTGCTCGAAGCTATTTCCTTTAGATCCTGCAATTGCATCTTTTTGTTTCTTGTTTTACACTAGTAAGGCATAATGGAAAACATATGTGAGCTTTTTGTACTATTTCCTGAGTCAAGACATGAATGGTTTAATGCGAAAATGAAAAAACCTATGGAACCTTATTTGCATGCTAGTAGCAATCATATGAGTATGAACGCTTTGAACACCATTGTTGCTAATGATATGGAAAATTCTAAGCTTGGGGAGGTCGGTTTTGATGAAAATGATCTCTTTAGCTTGAGGAGAAAGTTTATGTTGATTATGATATGCCTCCCATATATGATGATTATAATGATAGTGGTCTTCTGGTGCCGCCTACTATGGAGGATAAATCTAATTGTGCTTACAATATGCCTCCTATATTTGATGATGAGGATAATAATGATAGCTACTTTGTTGAATTTGCTCCCACTACAATTAATAAAATTGACTATGCTTATGATGGGAGTAGTAATAATTTTATGCATGAGACTCATGATAAGAATGTTTCATTTGATAGTTATATTGTTGAGTTTGCTCATGATGCTACTGAAAGTTATTATGAGAGAGGAAAATATGGTTGTAGAAATTTTCATGTTACTAAAACACCTCTCTATATGCTGAAATTTTTGAAGTTACACTTGTTTTATCTTTCTATGCTTGTTGCATCATGCTTCATGAATTTGTTTATTTACAAGATTCCTATGCATAGGAAGCATGTTAGGCTTAAATTTGTTTTGAAATTGCTTCTTGATGCTCTCTTTTGCTTCAACTCTTATTTCTTGCGAGTGCATCATTAAAACTGCTGAGCCCATCTTAATGGCTATAAAGAAAGAACTTCTTGGGAGATAACCCATGTGTTTATTTTACTACAGCAATTTTGTTTTATATTTGGGTCTATTAAGTTGTTACTACTGTAGCAACCTCTCCTTATCTTTATTTTATTGCATTGTTGTGCCAAGTAAAGTCTTTGATAGTAGGGTCAATACTAGATTTGGATTACTGCGCAGAAACAGATTTCTGGCTGTCACGAATTTCAATCTGCCTCTCTGTAGGTAGCTCAGAAAAATCTGCCAATTTACGTACGTGATCCTCAGATATGTACGCAACTTTCATTAAATTTGGGCATTTTCATTTGAGCAAGTCTGGTGCCTCTTAAAAATTCGTCTTTACGGACTGTTCTGTTTTGACAGATTCTGCCTTTTATTTCGCATTGCCTCTTTTGTCGTGTTGGATGGATTTCTTTGTTCCATTACCTTCCAAGTAGCTTTGAGCAATGTCCAGAAGTGTTAAGAATGATTGTGTCACCTCTGAACATGTGAATTTTTGATTATGCACTAACCCTCTAATGAGTTTGTTTTGAGTTTGGTGTGGAGGAAGTTTTCAAGGGTCAAGAGAGGAGGATGATATACTATGATCAAGAAGAGTGAAGAGTCTAAGCTTGGGGATGCCCCTGTGGTTCATCCCTGCATATTTTAAGAAGACCCAAGCGTCTAAGCTTGGGGATGCCCAAGGCATCCCCTTCTTCATCAACAAATTATCAGGTTTCTTCTCTTGAAACTATATTTTTATTCGGTCACATCTTATGTGCTTTACTTGGAGCGTCTGTGTGCTTTTATTTTCGTTTTGTTATTTTCATTCTTTGAATAAATTCATCCTTGTTTGAGAGAGAGACACGCTCCACTGGTTCATATGAACACATATGTTCTTAGCTTTACTTTTAATGTTCATGGCGAAAGTTGAAACTGCTTCGTTCATTGATATATGGTTGGAAACAGAAAATGTTGCATGTGGTAAATGGTATAATGTCTTGAATAATTCGATACTTGGCAATTGTTGTGCTCATATAGATCATGTTTAAGCTCTTGCATCATGTACTTTGTACCCATTAATGAAGAACTACATAGAGCTTGTTAAAATTTGGTTTGCATGATTAGTTTCTCTAGAGTCTAGATATTTTCTCGGTTAAGGTGTTTGAACAACAAGGAAGACGATGTAAAGTCTTATAATGCTTACAATATGTTCATATGTGAGTCTTGCTGCACCGTTTTATACTTGAGTTTGCTTCAAACAACCTTGCTAGCCTAGCCTTGTATTGAGAGGGAATTCTTCTCGTGCATCCAAATCCTTGAGCCAAAAACTATGCCATTTGTGTCCACCATACCTACCTACTACATGGTATTTCTCTGCCATTCCAAGTAAATACTTCATGTGCTACCTTTAAACAATTCAAAAGCTATTATCTCTTATTTGTGTCAATGTTTTATAGCTCATGAGGAAGTATGTGGTGTTTTATCTTTCGATCTTGTCATTTACTTTTGACAGACTTTCACAATGGACTAGTGGCTTCATCCGCTTATCCAATGATTTTGCAAAAAGAGCTGGCGCGGGGTTCCCAGCCCCCAATTAATTAACCTTCATTAATAATTCTCTTCACACGTTTTGCTCTGATTCATCAGTAAGCAACTTAATTTTGCAAATAGACACTCCTCCATGGTATCTGAATGTTGGAAGGCACCTGAGGATTCGGTTAGCCATGGCTTGTGTAAGCAAAAGGTTGGGAGGAGTGTCATCTATAAATAATGAAACTAAAATACATGTGTAAACAAAAGAGAAGAGGGATGATCTACCTTGCTCGGTAGAGATAACGTCCTTCATGGGAGCCGCTCTTGAAAGTCCGGTTGATAAGGTAGTTAGAGTACCCATTACCATTCGTTGACAACAACAAACACCTCTCAAAACTTTACTTTTTATGCTCTCTATATGATTTCAAAACTTAAAAAGCTCTAGCACATGATTTAATCCCTGCTTCCCTCTGCAAAGGGCCTATCTTTTACTTTATTGTTGAGTCAGTTTACCTATTCCTTCTATCTTAGAAGCAAACACTTGTATCAACTGTGTGCATTGATTCTTACATGTTTACCTATTGCACTTGTTATATTACTTTGTGTTGACAATTATCCATGAGACAAATATGTTGAAGTTGAAAGCAATTGCTGAAACTTATATCTTCCTTTGTGTTGCTTCAAAGCTTTCTACTAAGAATTTATTGCTTTATGAGTAACTCTTATGCAAGTCTTATTGATGCTTGTCTTGAAAGTACTATTCATGAAAAGTCTTTGCTATATGATTCATTTGTTTACTCATTATCTTCATCATTGCTTCGAATCGCTGCATTCATCTCATATGCTTTACAATAGTATTGATCAAGATTATGATAGCATGTCACTTCAGAAATTATCCTTGTTATCGTTTACCTACTCGAGGGCGAGTAGGAACTAAGCTTGGGGATGCTTGATACGTCTCAAACGTATCTATAATTTCTTATGTTCCATGCTACTTTATTGATGATACTCACATGTTTTATACACATTATATGTCATATTTATGCGTTTTCCGGAACTAACCTATTGACGAGATGCCGAAGGGCCGCTTGTCGTTTTCCGCTGTTTTTGGTTCCGTAAATCCTAGTAAGGAAATATTCTCGGAATCGGACGAAATCAATGCCCAAGCATCCTATTTTTCCACGAAGCTTCCGGAACACCCGAGAGTCACCGGAGGGGAGCCCCGGTGGGCCCGGATGATAGGCGGCGCAGCCAGGGCCTGGGCCGCGCCCCCCTGTTGTGTCATCGCCCCGTCAGCCCTCCGACTCCGCCTCTTCGCCTATTTAAAGGTCCCTGACCTAAAACATCGATACGAAAAAGCCACGGTACGAAAAACCTTCCAGAGCCGCCGCCATCGCGAAGCCAAGATCTGGGGGACAGGAGTCTCTGTTCCGGCACGCCGCCGGTACGGGGAAGTGCCCCGGAAGGCTCCTCCATCGACACCACCGCCATCTTCACCAACGCTGCTGTCTCCCATGAGGAGGGAGTAGTTCTCCGTCAAGGCTCGGGGCTGTACCGGTAGCTATGTGGTTAATCTCTCTCCTATTTACTTCAATACAATGATCTCATGAGCTGCCTTACATGATTGAGATTCATATGAGTTTTGTATCACTATTAGTCTATGTGCTACTCTTGTGATGTTATTAAAGTAGTCTATTCCTCCTCCACGGTGTAATGGTGACAAGTGTGTGCATCGTGTAGTACTTGGCGTAGGCTATGATCATAATCTCTTGTAGGTTATGGAGTTAATTATTACTATGATAGTATTGATGTGATTTATTCCCCCTTCGTAGTGTGATGGTGACAGTGTGCATGCTATGTTAGTACTCGGTTTAAATTGCAAAGATCTATTATGCTCTAAAGGTTACTTAAATATGAATGTCGAATGTTGTGGAGCTTGTTAACTCCGGCATTGAGGTGCTCTTGTAGCCCTACACAACGAATGGTGTTCATTATCAAATAAGAGTATATGTAGCACAAAGGAAAAGAACTTATTTATTTATGTGATCAATGTTGAGAGTGTCCACTAGTGAAAGTATGATCCCTAGGCCTTGTTTCCAAATACTGCAATCATCGCTTGTTTACTTCCTGCAATATTACTACCATCAACTGCACGCCAGCAAGCACTTTTCTGGCGTTGTTACTACTGCTCATATTCATTCATACTACTTGTATTTCACTATGTCTTCGCCGAACTAGTGCACCTATACATCTGACAAGTGTATTAGGTGTGTTGGGGACACAAGAGACTTCTTGTATCGTGATTGCAGGGTTGCTTGAGAGGGATATCTTTGACCTCTTCCTCCCTGAGTTCGATAAACCTTGGTGATCCACTTAAGGGAAACTTGCTGCTGTTCTACAAACCTCTGCTCTTGGAGGCCCAACACTGTCTACAAGAATAGAAGCACCCGTAGACATCACAGCTTGTCTCCAATGATGCCTGTTTTACTCGAGTTACATTTTTTCTTATTCCTCTTTTTTTGACTACTGGTTTGTCCTTGCAGCCTTCTTCTACTATTTTTGCCTGCTGCTCGCAAGTCGTCTGACAACACATGGAGTACAGTTAGCAATGAATAATAAGTACAAATACTGAATTCCACACATGCTTATGCTTTTACCAATTAGCCTATTTCTCATAGGGAAAGGAACATCATATCTTGTGTAAACATACAAAGCTATAAAAAAATGTGCGAGTGTATTAAAGGATTACCTTCCCTACATCAACCTCCACGGTTTGATGTGCCTTTTTCGCATCAGGAATTGATGTCAATTTGTTGGTTTCACTGACACGTCCATCTGTACGGTGTCTATCAAGAAAATATCTCTGCTCATCTCCAAACAAATCAAACATCGATAAGAGGTTGGCTGTTTGGACCTTGAGGTTTTCAATCTTTCTGTCATCATTATCTCCGGGTATATCTCTATCTAGCAACTGCGACATAGTATGCAGACTGCCTGTCAAATTTAAAGCCTGTTGCATCAGGTTCTTGATGCTGTTAATCGTATCGCTCTGGACAGCATAGTTGTTTCCTATCATCAGGGCTCCTTGTTGCTCAGATGCGGTTCCCGCAGGCATGTCATCGCCACCGTGAAATGACCTTCCTGCAACGGGAAAGCAAATGGATCTGTGTCTCTTTGCAATTGTTTCCTCTGCTTTTTCTTCTGATATTGTCCTGTAAACTCTATCATCTTGTGCCTTCCAAGTCTGATAAAAAGATTTAACTTACATTACAATGGCAAATAGATAGATCGAAACAAACTTTTAATTGCAAAAAGGACGTTACGCAAAACCAAGAAACAAAATATGAAAAATGTTTGTTTCAAGAGCATGCTTACAATTATTTTTCCAAAAGCCCAGTCTTCGCTCCCTTTTGCGCTGCCATGTCCCTGTCAGCTCTTGAAATTGCAGTTAATTTTTGTTCATCAAGAACCAACACCCGAGGTGTCTCCTTTCCCATATGAGCTAAGTCTTTGTAAATAAGAGAATCCAGGTACATTATTAGCGGTGCTACAGCTAATCCTTCCAAGTGCTTATTTGCTAACACCTTGTAACTCTGCCAGTGAGTCGCTGAAATCTGCAGCTCATCCACCACTAGCTGACGTAAATCCATATCTTTCATTTTGCCATAATCAAGTCCTTTAACCATGCTTGCTTCTTTTGCAGTTATGCGTGATCCAATTCCAACACATAAACCTTTATTAAACAATATGAGATAGAAGATCTTCAGTGCAAGGTTTGTATTGATTTCCACTGCATTTGTAGGACTAAGATGCTCATCGACCATAGATTTTAGCTTATCAAGAAGTTTCCTTGCATTGATATTTTCACCTGATTTGAACCCAAGTTCTTGCCTGAGTTCTGCCAGGACTTCTCTGGTTTCATTCGGCCTTGGAGCTGACACATTTCCATTTGGTATGCCATATATATGATGGATAGCGTAGCGATTTATCTCTATCTTCTTCTCTTCAGAGAATGTCACCGTCATTGTAGAAATATCTATATTCTTTAGAATGAAAGAAATGCACTTACGGTTGACTGATCCCTTTATTTTAGTGTCTATGAAAGGACCAAACCCTGCATTTCTAACACTCTCTATAAGTTTAGGGATCCTCGCCAGTTCTTTTGCAGCATCAATAATTATTTGGATTGACATCTGACTCATAACATGGTCCCTGTCCGAAGGATCTTCACTGTCTTCGCTAGGCAACAGATCCTTGTTTACCTTTATCCTTTTTGCATGCAAAACTTTCTTTCCACTGTCTTTGCTTGGTAAGGACCTTTTGGTCCTTTTTTCAACCGTTTCCTTCATTGAAGTGTCTACTTCACACATTTCAACACAAGGATCGTATAATACAACCTGGGATGAAGATGCCGGATTAGCTCCGTCATTTGTTCCTTCATCTCCTTTCCCCTCTGTATGCAGAACTACAGATTCTCTAGAATGCTTGGCTCTTTTAATTCCCTTCTTCTTACGCCCACTTGCCTTCTTCTCACAAGCATCTGTGCTAAACGGCTTGGGCACCTGACTACCCTTCTTGATATCAGCAGCAGTCAGTGAAGTGGCACACTCCTCTGCATTTTCAACAGGCCGAGCAGCTGCTTCATCATCTGTACACTTGGTGTTGGAATTATGCATCTTGTCGTCGTTTCCAGCCTTCCTTTTCGGCCTTCTTGAGAAAACAGAAGTAAAAGTTTTTTCCTTCCTTCTCGGGTTCAGAACTGGAATATCTGCAGGATCAGCTCTATCTTCAACTGGAAGACTCTCTGCGAGTGGGTATTCCGTGTCTGCCTCTGCCGTGCTCAAAAGAAACAATGTATCACCAATGGTCCTGCTTGTTGGAGATCTTGAGAAATTATCTGCGTAACAAAAATAAAATATCCACAAAAAATTGTGTTAGGTTCTTGCATCAAAGCATATATACACAACAGCAAGAAGAAACCAATGATTTTCAGAAACAGATTACAAGCAAATACTGACTAAAGTAGCTTTAACTATTAATTCTAAATAGTTGACGAGTACAGGCACAAACGCAATCAATCCGCTGCACTGCAAAAATAAATGAGAACACAACAACAGAAGAATGAACAAGAACAAATTAACTACTACCGGACTGTTTTGTCCCAGGACTAAAGTTTGAACATGGGGATAAGTACAAGTACAGAGGCAAGAGAGGCTGAAGTACAAATCAAGGCGGGCCTCAAGTATTAACAAACCAGAACACAACATACAGCCAAAATCAAATTGCCGATCACGCGAATCTGAAGCACCGTAGAACTAAGGAAACCCTAAAGCAGTATTGGGAATATTCAACAGTCCAAAAACTATTACGCCCTAGGGTTTCTTAAAATTATACAACGGAGCAGTGTACCAGGATTCAACGGCGGGGATGATCGCGAAAATGACGACATCTCGTTACAGGTGCAGACCTTGGACTCAGGCGGCGACTGTGAAACCCTAGATCAGCAGCGGCGGGACCGACAAAACAATTCCAGCACGATAAGGGCCGACGCGAACGGAGCAAAGCAGCAGAGTAGGTACGGGCGAATCGGCTGATACCCTACGCAACAGTTATGGGAGGCAAAGGATCCTCCTCCTCGGCGCGGCGGCTTCTCCGGCAACGCTCTTGCGATTTTCCCAAATTCTAGTCTGCTTTCAAAACTGGGAAGTTTTGCGGGTGGGGGAGGAAGACGGTGGGCGTAAAGACGGAGGGGACGAAACGGCAGAGAGTAAGGCTGACACGTGGGTCCCGGATAAGAGACAGATTTTATCAACCATGCTTTAGTTAATTAAACAAAATGTGCGTTATTTATTTTTGCAATAAAATAACACCGTAGTTACAACACTATACAGTTATTATAGTAGTAGCATTTCCTAATATACTATCATTCACAAAATCTATCTCATTGGACTGCCCATCTTGGCCGTCAATTTCTTCCTGTAACTACGCTAGAGAAAAAAGAGAGAGACACAATCCTGTACTCCTCTTCCTACCTAGACTGTACTCGACTAGACGTCACCGCTGTATTCGACACGTTGTTACACTTGTACCTGCGCTAGAGAAAACGGAAAGAGACAAAATCATGTACTCCACTTGGTGCGAAACATGTACTCGACTAGCCTTCTACGCTGTACTTGCCACGCCTTTGAACTTGTACCTGCAATAGAGAGAGCGGAAAGAAACACAGACCTGTATTCCTCCTGGTGCGGAACCCGTACTCGACTAGCCGTCATCGCCGTACTCGACACCCCTTTGAACATGTACCTGCGCTAGAGAAAACGAAATTCTCCCAGATAAATCAAAAGAGAAACACAATACCGTGCTCCTATTGGTGCGGATACTGTAGTCGTTTCTACGTCACGCCTGTACTTCACAAGCGTTGCACATGTACCTGCCCTAGAGAAAACAGAATTATTTCCAGAGAAACAACTCTTACCAAACCCTTGTTTCACCTTTACTCGACTAGCCGTCATTGCCGTACTCGACGCCCCTCTGAAAATGTACCTGCGCTAGAGAAAACGAAAAACAACTCCAGGATGCGGGATCTACATCCCATTATTCATTGGCGGGAAAAAGGAGAGTCCGGGAATATTTTCCCGCCAAACGCTGTGGACTTCTATTTATGCTACATGTCGCTACGACACACGCTCACGCGTGAAGGAAGACAACTCTTACCAAACCCTAGTTTCATCTCCATATTCGACACAAAACTCCTCCTCTCATCGCAAATCCGTGAGCAAAATCGATGTCGCGGGTAGCTATGGATGGCCGATGGAGGAGGCGATCTACCACACCGATCCCTCCGCGCCATATTCCGTACCTCCCATCAATCATACAGATCCCTCGCCGAATGAATCCATGCCGCCGCTCCCGCGCGCAAATCTGCACCCATGTCTTGCCATACCGCCGCTCAAGAACGGGAGTGTCCACACGAGCGTACCCTGACCCCCCCAGATCAATCAATGTAAGATCTGCATCGTTCATCGGCTTTTCTCCCTTCCTAAGGATGGCATCCCTCTCCTCCTGCTCGCCAATCAGAAGAACTTCCAGACGCGTTCCTACTGTGGTTCTCCCCAAAGAGTCATGTGCCCGGGAGACAGCTCATGAGGTAAAACGAAAACGACGGCTCAGCATTATATGTTCTTGTTGACCTTTTAAAACAGAAACTGCTATGTTGATTAGTTACAGTTTCAGATAATATTGTTACAATTACACAGGATAATTTTATGAGTAAGTGATTTTATTGTACCTCTAGAGTATATATTATATGAGTTGTTTTCTCCAAAAATAAAATGCTATGTATAATTGTTCTGTCATGTTATATATATTACATTGTGTTGTGTTGAATTTAATCTACCTGTCTTGAAATTAATGTACATCACAATACAGTTAGATCAGATGTGTGGGTTCACTATCTACAGTTGTACAAGTGCCTACTAAGAAAAACTCAAATAATTTATATAAACTACAGCTGTTATTCAATAAATGCAGGCAATTGAATCAAGCTTCGACAAGGATCAGTACGCCATGGATAAAAAGAAGGAGGTTGATAAAGGTGAGGAAATCATGAGCACCCATCATGAACACGAGGAGGTTGAACTGATTGTCATAAGTGATGAAGAACAGGAATATCATTCAGATAATGTTGTGCAAGGAGGCAATGCTGACGATGATGATGGTGATGATGGTGATGGTGATGAAGCAATGCTACCAAGGGATAGTGAATCAGAATCTGACGATGATGAAAAATACAGAGACTTTATTCACATGGAGGATCTAATTCCAGTGGACGAAGATGAGAGGAACCTCTACTATGCCAGCCTAGAGTCACTGGACAGCCTAAAATACCCTGAGGCAACTCCTGGTGCAATACAACAGAGGAAAGATGATGTTGTCTTCACCATTGATATGTTGATGGGAGTTGCACAATCCAAGAAGCAAGCAATCAATGATAAAATCAACAGGGATAGTGGACGTGCAAGGAAATGCATGTGTGACACGCCAGGTAAAAGCTGCAAAGAAGTGATTGTAGTTTCCGACGATGAATGAGGAAGAATACAGAAGGATGGAGCTTTATTTATAACCTGGTAGATTAAGTTATGTGCTTATTATATTTGTCGAATATGTTGGACATATTTATTTGTGTACACCGACTACCTTAAATTATACAGCTATTATGTGTGTTTGTGTGTGCAATACAATTTTGCTCTCTCATCTATAGCTGACAAGAAAACCAACAGAAATTATCTAGCACTCCTATTCATGATACAGATGTACTTGTATCTACTGCAAAAATGTACTCGATACACTTAGCACCAGTACCTACCCCGCAGAATGGAAAATAATAACGAAAACCACCACATATAATCTGCTACTCCTACTCGTGCTGCATCTGTACTCTTCTCAGTAGAACCACTGTACTCTATACCATAAAGCACATGTACCTACGATATACAACAGAAAACCTGACAAGAAAACCAACAGAAATTATGTAGCACTCCTATTCATGATACACATGCACTCATCTCTGCTGCAAAAATGAACTCGACACTCTTAGCACCAGTACCTACCCCGCAGAATCGAAAGTAATAACGAAAACCACCACATATAATCTGGCACTCCTACTCGTGCTGCAGACGTACTCGTCTCAGTAGAACCACTGTACTCCATACCATAAAGCACCTGTACCTACGATGTATAATAGAAAACCTGACAAGAAACCAACAGAAATTATCTAGCATTCCTATTCATGATACACATGCACTCGTCTCTGCTGCAAAAATGTACTCGGCACTCTTACCACCAGTACCTACCCCGCAGAGAAACGGAAATATAAACATAAAACAACACGGATGATCGAAAATATGAGCAAAAAACAACAGTCTGGCAGTCCCCATAATAGTACATATGTAATTGTGTAAATTCCACAGATACTAGCTAAACTGAACTATAAAGCATAGATAAATACGAGGTGAGTACAACAATAAACAAAATATAATTAAAGTCAAGTACCACGTACATGGTACATTAGATTGTACTCAACAACATAAAGTCTTACAAGATAACCATAACCAACACGACACAATAAAGTCTTACAAGACAACCATAACCAACACGGCACAATAAAGTCTTACAAGACAACCATAACCAACACGACACGATGTAACAATTTGCCACACACAACTTCAAAGGTTGGATTTGGATACAAAAGCATCTAACACCTCTGCATAATCGATAGGTTGAGCTTCAACAAAGTAAACTTGTCTGACATGGAAGGGTCCAAAAAAGTCATACTTGAATATGTGGCCAGTAACTTTCTGTAGGTCGCTAGGATCTTGGAACTTGACAAGAACACTTCCATGATGGTAGTTCTCCATGGCAAGGAACTTTGTGTGACCAAGAAACTTGCTCAAAGCATGAGCGACAACGAATGTGCTGCTAAAAAACCTGGATATACTAAACGTAGCTTCTCCAATTGTATCGACAGGATCAACATCAATTCCAAGCATATCCATTGTAATCCTTGCAATTTCCGTACCTGCGATGTATACTCCTAGAAAATTGAATTACAAACAAGAGGGATCAAAGTTAGTAAGTGCGTATATTCCTATGCAAGATGACTGAAAGAATAAGAACTAAACAAATACCTTGGGGATATCAAATTCATCTTCGACCTTAGGGATTTTTGAAGCTTCTGCGACATCAACTACATCTTCAACCTTAGGCTTTTTTGAAGCTTCTCCGAGATCAACTGCATCTTCAACCAAGGGCCTTTTTGAAGCTTCACCAGAATCCATCACAAACCGCGCTTTGTATGTTCCATCTTCTACAACACCACAAGAAAGAATAATGAAAATAAAGAACAAATATCATTTGGACCCATACAATCAACCGAACAAACTAATGTTCTATAAGAGCAGGAAATGATGACTCCAACCAACTTGAAAAAGAAATCTTGCAACAAACGAGCATGGTATAAATATAAAAAAGATAATTCTAGGGTTCATAGACTCATCATCTACAAAAACCGTAGTTTAGAAATAGGAAATAGATACAGATCTGGAAGAAATAAAGAAAAAACCAATACAATCGACCGAACAAACTAATGGTTTGGAAGAACAGGAAATGATGCCTCCAACTAACTTGAAAAAGAAATCTTGCAACAAACGAGCATGCTATTAATATAAAAAAGATAAATCTATGGTTCGTAAACTCCTCATCTACAAAAATAGCAGTTTAGTATAAGAAATAGATACAGATCTGGAAGAAATAGAGGAAAAGGAGGTAGTTAGAAAGCGAGAGAAATAGAGGATGTCCGAGAAAAAGTTTAAGAGGACTAAAGAGGAAACAAAACAAGAACTACACCAGAAACAGAAACAATATGTCTATAGAATTACAGAATGAATTTACGAGGGGAATTAACACACAAAGAAATGAACATATTACGGAAACCCTAACCACGAAGGGAAGATGGTGACCAGAGAGCGGAGCGCAGACGGGAAGGATGAGCGGAGCGAAGACGGAAACCCTAACCAGGAAGGAACAGAATATAAAACCGGTGGAGTCGGAGCGCAAACCACCAGATGCTTCTAGTACGACGACTGAACGGCGCCATTTTACATACCAAAGAGTGGCTTCAAGTCACTAACACGCGGGACCCACTTTATGTTGGCTTTATGTTGGCCCACTCATCAGTGAGTGAAAGTAAAAGAAAAGTCGGGAATGCGAAAGGAAAGAATCTCACTCGCAGGACTCTCCCACGCTCCACGGCACCAGCCACCAGTGCAAATTCAATGAGAAGTAAGTAGGTTATTGACTAATCGTTTCCAGTTCCCCATGCAACATGCGCATTACTCGCTCATTATTTTATTAATAAATTCAATCACCGCCACAGGCAACAAAGCGGTACCAAAGAACTGTGAATGTTCCCCGTCATACATAAACAAGGCGTAAGTACAACGACAGAAGAGTCCCAAGTATGCCACATTTCAAGGCGTAAGTACAACGACAAAAGGCATAAGCACAGCACCTATCAAGAATAAAGTACATTTCTATGGCGGAACAAGTACACAAAACAAGACTTGAAAAACTATTAACCAATAGTACTCAATAGTTCCCCATGTAAAGTATCAGTCGAGTACAGCGGTTGAAGGCGCACGAGTACACCTTAGGCAGCAAGAGGAATACATGACTGTTTCACTAATTTTGTCTGGAAATTTTGTGTTCTGCACGAAGGTACAAGTGCAAGGTGTGTCGAGTACAGCAATGATGGGTGCACGAGTACAGCTTCATTAGCAAGAGAAGTACAGGAGTGTTTCCCTGTGTTTTCTGCACGTTGTTTGTTCTTTGGGAAGGGACATGCGCCAGCAGGGTCGAGTACAGCGGCTGAAGGCGCACCAGTACACCTTAGCCAGCAAGAGGAATACATGACTGTTTCACTAATTTTGTCTGCAAATTTTGGGTTCTGCACGAAGGTACAGGTGCAAGGTGTGTCGAGGACAGCAGTGAAGGGCACACGAGTACAGCTTCGCTAGCAAGAGAAGTACAGGAGTGGTTCCCTGTGTTTTCTGCATGTTGTTTGTTCTTTGGGAACGGACATGCGCCAGCAGGGTCGAGTACAGCGGTTGAAGGCGCACGAGTACACCTTAGGCAGCAAGAGGAATACATGACTGTTTCACTAATTTTGTCTGCAAATTTTGGGTTCTGCACGAAGGTACAGGTGCAACGTGTGTCGAGTACAGCAGTGATGGGTGCACGAGTACAACTTCGTTAGCAAGAGAAGTACAGGAGTGTTTCCCTGTGTTTTCTGCATGTTGTTTGTTCTTTGGGAAGGGACATGCACCAGCAGGGTCGAGTACAACGGCTGAAGGCGCACGAGTACACCTTAGGCAGCAAGAGCAAAACATGACTGTTTCACTAATTTTGTCTGCAAATTTTGGGTTCTGCACGAAGGTACAGGTGCAAGGTGTGTCGAGTACAGCAGTGATGGGTGCACGAGTACAGCTTCGCTAGGAAGAGAAGTACAGGAGTGTTTCCCTGTGTTTTCTGCACGTTGTTTGTTCTTTGGGAAGGGACATGCGCCAGCAGGGTCGAGTACAGCGGTTGAAGGCGCACGAGTACACCTTAGGCAGCAAGAGGAATACATGACTGTTTCACTAATTTTGTCTGCAAATTTTGGGTTCTGCACGAAGGTACACATGCAACGTGTGTCGAGTACAGCAATGATGGGTGCACGAGTACAACTTCGTTAGCAAGAGAAGTACAGGAGTGTTTCCCTGTGTTTTCTGCACGTTGTTTGTTCTTTGGGAAGGGACATGCGCCAGCAGGGTCGAGTACAGCGGCTGAAGGCGCACGAGTACACCTTAGGCAGCAAGAGCAAAACATGACTTTTTCACTAATTTTGTCTGCAAATTTTGGGTTCTGCACGAAGGTACAGGTGCAAGGTGTGTCGAGTACAGCAGTGAAGGGCACACGAGTACAGCTTCGCTAGCAAGAGAAGTACAGGAGTGTTTCCCTGTGTTTTCTGCACGTTGTTTGTTCTTTGGGAACGAACATGCGCCAGCAGGGTCGAGTACAGCGGTTGAAGGCGCACAAGTACACCTTAGGCAACAAGAGGAATACATGACTGTTTCACTAATTTTGTCTGCAAATTTTGGGTTCTGCACGAAGGTACAGGTGCAAGGTGTGTCGAGTACAGCGGTGATGGGTGCACGAGTACAGCTTCGTTAGCAAGAGAAGTACAGGAGTGTTTCCCTGTGTTTTCTGCACGTTGTTTGTTCTTTGGGAAGGGACATGCGCCAGCAGGGTCGAGTACAGCGGTTGAAGGCGCACGAGTACACCTTAGGCAGCAAGAGCAAAACATGACTGATTCACTAATTTTGTCTGCAAATTTTGTGTTCTGCAAGAAGGTACAGGTGTAAGGTGTATCGAGTACAGCAGTGATGGGTGCACGAGTACAGCTTCGTTAGCAAGAGAAGTACATGAATGTTTCCCTATGTTTTCTGCATATTTTTTGTTATTTGCGAATGGACATGTGCCAGCAAGGTCGATTACAGCGGTGAAGGGCGCACGAGTACAGGTTAGCCAGCAAGAGGAGTACATGACTTTTTTTCTATATTTGTCTGCAAATTTTGGGTTATTCAAGAAAGTACAGGTGTAAGGTGTGTCGAGTACAGAGGTGAAGGGTCCACAAGTACAGCTTCATTAGCAAGAGGAGCACAGGAGTGTTTCCCTATGTTTTCCGCATGTTTTATGATTCTCTGGGAATGGACATGTGCCAGCAGGATGGAGTACAGCGGTGAAGGGTGCACGAGTACAGTTTAGGCAGCAAGAGCAAAACATGACTGCTTCTTTATATTTGTCTGCAAATTGTGGGTTCTGATGGAAGGTACAGGTGTGTAAGGTGTGTACAGTACAGCGGTGATGGGTGCATGAAGGTACAGGCCTAAGTACAACAACTTGAGGGAAACATAGCAAGGAATAGTAAGTGTCTCACAGTCACAATAAAGGCGTAAGTACATCGGGAAGCAAATATCAAGTACGTAAGACATAAGAGTACAAGTACAGACAAATATATGCCAGAAAAAGGGAAACCACAGATGTTCAACACAAGGTGACAGTACAAAACAGGAGATTCTTGGGTTTAGTTACAAACAGTTAAAGCACAAACTAAAATATAAATAGAACCATAACTGAGAATCAACGATACTGTCGGAATACAAACAGAGAAACATGTTTCTTTCCGAACGGGTTTGTATATCCTTATCGAGCAACATTCACCGTCTTGCATGCTTTCTCATTATATCAACGATCTGCAGGCATTTTCTTTGCATTACCTTGGAAAGTAAGCATATAGAACACCAGCTGCTCACGCAGCTTGATAACATCATTCTGCAATTAACAAATGAAAATTATATGCAGACCAACAATTACATATGCCAAGAAAAACATAGACAAAGACTTACTTCTCTTATCTTATGCTGGAAACCACGGAATGTTGAAGAATTACTTTCATAGCTTGAGGTCCAGAGTCGTTCCTAAAAAAAGTTTCAGTAAGAACAAGAAAATAAAACTATATGAATCAACACAGAACAAAACAAAGACACATAGAAACACACTGATAAATACAATCTCTTAAAATTTTACTTACTCATTGATGTTGTCAGAAACGATTTGGGCAGGCATCACCTGAAAGTTATAAATATCATAACGCTCAGAGTAATATGCTTGCTTGTATAAGCCTTCTTGAAGTTATCAATAACGATCATTGCAATATTTTTACGCTACGAGTAGCATCATAATAAGGACAATATGTCTCAAACCGCAGTCGGGCGAAATTAGCGACAACCACAATCCAAAAGTGATTATCTCTAACAGGAAGAATTACCTGAAAAACAACCAAATTTTTAAAATAGCTAAAAAATAAAATTAAAAGGAGAAACATAATTTTTAAAATACAAAAAATCAAATAGTTGCACAATAGTTGAAATAGCAGTTGAAACAAAATTCAATTATAAAACATCAAAGGAAAACTTTTGGCATACTAGACAATGTATATATTCAAGATACAAATATCATACAAAAAAAATACTCACAACATCAAAGTGATATATCCTGCAGGGTAAATTAGGCTCCATAATGTAATTCTTCAGTGCGTTCGGATCAGCACCCAATTCCCTGAATGCCCTCTAGCAAAGTAGAGAGAAAACAAAACACATTTTACCATTCTGCCAAACAATTGTCCGTAATTTTTTTAGAAAATATCCATATTTAATAAACAAAAAAGAAATAGTAAAAACTTACTACACTCTCACTATACATTATGTACTTTAGGCACTGGGGACGCAGTTGATTAAGGAAGACACTGTTGTCATACTGCTCTTCCATTACAGTGGCAGCAAATACATTCATAACGTAGTCATGAACATAACCACCAGGTTGCATTGACAACCCAAAATTTCTGTGAGTGGCCCATCTTCCCCTTGTCTCAACAATTCTTGGGCTGCACAACGAAAAAAAATAACAACATAGCAAAAAGATTATTTAAAATGATTAAATAAAATGGAAAACCAGTGGCATAAAATAGTCGGATACCTTCTTCCAAATTGCGCTGGTAAATACTTTCGCACCCACTCCATCATATCAATCTCAGCCTGCGTCGAATCTCTAATTGAGAGGAAGGGGCGATGATTTCCATGATGCAAAGGTTGACTTTGTGAAAGCCCTGCTGTTGATCCTCTATTATATGTGCCTTGTGACAGACTCGTGTTAAATCGTACCTGCTGTTCACCATAATTCCTCCGGTGATACTGCGGCGTAGCACTAACACGTGGGGATCGAATCATGAATTCCGGAAAGGGAGTAACCACATAACCAGCGTTCCCACCCACATCTTCATCATCATGTTGGCTACTATTATACCTCCCTGCACTTTGAGAGCTCTGAAAATTTTGCTGCCCAAGCGTGTTGTAAGAGCTATTATGACCAGTGTTGTAAGAGCTCTGAAGAGAAGACCCTTAATAAGGAATAGATCTCTCATGTCTATAACCAGCAAACCCAGTGTTAAAACCAGACACAGATATTGTCCTTCCAGGTGTGTTTACTGCTTGCAAAGAAGAATGATTTGACAGGTGCAAACCACAATGTTAGAAATAATAGCTTGGGAGGCAGGAGGGTCTGCGAAATTAACAGTCCTTCGCCCTCCATGGAATGTTCTTCCATTTCGATCACGGAGAATGCCCTGATAACCAGATGACAATCCAGGTTGCGATGGCTGCGACATACCAGGGACTCTGTCTAGATACTGGTGTTGAGTACTGGATGACATACAAACACTTCCAACAGGCACCAAATGATCAGCCATCAAGACATCTGAGGGTGATGAATATGAAAATTTCTTCATTGCAAGCGTTTTCGTCCTCTCAATCCTTTCTATTTCTTCCCAAGGAGAAGTTTCATCCAACGGGTCACATGGAACAATATAACTAGTTTGGTCTGCTCCACTTGCCATCTTTGAGCTACCCTCCTCCAGTACAGACATCTTTTGTTTCTTCGCAGACGAGTCATGCTGGAAACCGTGAGACTCGGATGAATTTCTCTTCGAAGACGGGGGTAGAAGAGAATCTTCAAGACCGAGTAGCTGGATTATTAGAAGTGGAAACCTTAGCACGCTCATCGGCAAAAGCGAGTGGGATTAATTGGAGGTTACGCACCTGTAGTGCAATAAGATTGAGTTTTGACTGCCAGTTTCTTGCCAATTTGTTTAATTTCAACTGTTGGATCGTTAGAATTACCGGATGAGCCATCTTTGCAATCTACTCTATCAGCGTTAACACAAGCCAAAGAGTCGGCCTTGTAGGTTTTCATAGTAGCACCTGAAGAACACGCAGCTGAGCCACTCCCTTTGCTAGTAGACTCAGGAAAACCAAGGACAGCTTCATTTCCTACAGCTGCATCAACTTGTCTAACATTGTCATGCACCTTCAGGGGGGTCACAGAGGGCATGTTTAACCTCTCACCAATTGCGCTCTTACCAGTATCTAAGGCAACCGAGCAGTTGCAAGTTTCAGAAGCAAGAGGACTATTCAAAAGTCCACAACAGTTGCAAACAACTCCCTTCTAGACAAGCAAATCCAAAGCTCATTCGGATGGGAGTATTGATGGAAGATCCTCCACGACGCGATCAAGATACGCTTTGAGATTCAAGAGATACTCCTTATACAATGAATTTGGAGTGTATTTTCAATTAATAGGAATGAGCTGTTGTAGCAATCTAATCTGTTTATAAACATTCTGACTAATCGGCATGATTTTCTCACGCCACATGTCATCGCACATCTCAGCATTAGTAGCAATACCCTTATTCCTGTTCTGGCTTTCTGGCAAGCTGTATGTTTGGTCATTCAATACGGAGACTTCTTGATTGGATTCAGTTCTAACGACAGATGGGCTATCACCCGTTCCATTCGAGCGGTATATATGATCAAAATAATAGAGTATACCCAGACAATTCGCCATATTACTGAACCATGGCCTTGAACAAGAACCACCCTGTTCATCTTCAGATGCGCAAAATCTTCATTATAGTGGCTCGCAAGCTGCAAAACATTGGCAATCTTATTGTTGATGATTGGCTGAATTGCAGAAAGTATATCAAAGTACAAGCCCTGCTGAATTTCTTTCAGGTCATCGATAGCCTGTTGCAAAATCAAAAACAAAACAAAACAAAAAATTATATAACAAAAAACTAGTAATTGCAGACAATTAGTTCAAACTATAAAACATTACACTATAGATGTCAATGAAAACAGAACATCACAATAAACGTACCAACGGACGCATCGCAGGCTTCACAAAGGAGCAAAGAAACGTCTCGAGACCGGGATGCAGATTGATACGTCTCAAACGTATCTATAATTTCTTATGTTCCATGCTACTTTTATGATGATACTCACATGTTTTATACACATTATATGTCATTATTATGCATTTTCCGGCACTAACCTATTGACGAGATGCCGAAGAGCCGATTCTTTGTTTTCTGCTGTTTTTGGTTTCAGAAATCCTAGTAAGGAAATATTCTCGGAATTGGACGAAATCAACGCCCAGGGTCCTATTTTTCCACGAAGCTTCCAGAAGTCCGAAGAGTAAACGAAGTGGGGCCACGGGGCGACGACACAACAAGGCGGCGCGGCCTGGGCCTTGGCCGCGCCGGCCTGTTGTGTGGGGCCCTCGTGTGGCCCCCTGACCTGCCCTTCCGCCTACTTAAAGCCTTCGTCGCGAAACCCCCGATGCCGAGAGCCACGATACGGAAAACCTTCCGGAGACGCCGCCGCCGCCAATCCCATCTCGGGGGATTCGGGAGATCGCCTCCGGCACCCTGCCGGAGAGGGGAATCATCTCCCGGAGGTCTCTTCATCGCCATGATCGCCTCCGGATCGATGTGTGAGTAGTTCACCCCTGGACTATGGGTCCATAGCAGTAGCTAGATGGTTCTCTTCTCCTCATTGTGCTATCATGTTAGATCTTGTGAGCTGCCTATCATGATCAAGATCATCTATTTGTAATCCTACATGTTGTGTTTGTTGGGATCCGATGAATATTGAATACTATGTCAAGTTGATTATCAATCTATCATATATGTTATTTATGTTCTTGCATGCTCTCCGTTGCTAGTAGAGGCTCTGGTCAAGTTGATACTTGTGACTCCAAGAGGGAGTATTTATGCTCGATAGTGGGTTCATGCCTCCATTAAATGCGGGACGATGATGAGAAAGTTCTAAGGTTGTGGATGTGCTGTTGCTACTATGGATAAAACATCGATGCTTTGTCTAACGATATTTGTGTTGATTACATTACGCACCATACTTAATGCAATTGTCTGTTGTTTACAACTTAATACCGGAAGGGGTTCGGATGATAACCTGAAGGTGGACTTTTTAGGCATAGATGCATGTTGGATAGCGGTCTATGTACTTTGTCATAATGCCCTCATTAAATCTCATAGTACTCATCATGATATATGTATGTGCATTGTTATGCCTTCTTTATTTGTCAATTGCCCAACTGTAATTTGTTCACCCAACATCTGTTTATCTTATGGGAGAGACACCACTAGTGATCTGTGGACCCTGGTCCTATTCTTTACATCTGAAATACAATCTACTGCAATTGTTCTTTACTGTTCTTTGTAAACAATCATCATCATCCACACTATACATCTAATCCTTTGTTTTCAGCAAGCCGGTGAGATTGACAACCTCACCTGTTACGTTGGGGCAAAGTTACGTGATTGAGTTGTGCAGGTTCCACGTTGGCACCGGAATCCCTGGTGTTGCGCCGCACTACACTCCTCCGCCATCAACCTTCAACGTGCTTCTTGGCTCCTACTGGTTCGATAACCTTGGTTTCTTACTGAGGGAAAACTTGCTGCTGTGCGTATCACACCTTCCTCTTGGGGTTCCCAACGGACGTGTTAACTACGCGCAATCAAGCTCTTTTTCTGACGCCATTGCCGAGCAGATCAAGACACGCTGCAAGGGGAGTCTCCACTTCCAATCTCTTTACTTTGTTTTTGTCTTGCTTTATTTTATTTACTACTTTGTTTGCTGCACTAAAAGAAAACACAAAAAAAAATAGTTGCTAGTTTACTTTATTTACTGCTTTGTTTGCTCTCTATATCAAAACACAAAAAAATTAGTTGCTAGTTTTACTTTATTTACTGTCTTGTTCTCTATATTGAAATCACAAAAAAATTAGTTACTTGCATTTACTTTATTTACCTTTAGTTTATTTCATCATGTTTCCTCCTAAGTTCACTCTAAAAGACATACCGGTAGGACGAGGGTCTATAATTGGAAGAGATAATATAGAAGATTTTTTCACTCATGTTAGTACCACTGAAGATTTTGAAGATAGACACTTGGTAGAACTTGCTCCTACTTATGAAATTGATGTTGCTTCTCTAGTACACATGTTGGAAACTAAATTTGTTAATCTCAATCCTATAATCCAACACATGTTTCTCACACTCGGTGATATGGAGGAAGGGGAAAAGAAAGATTTTGTTTTAGAAACCCTTCTGAAAGAATTTGGTGGTGTAGCAAGAGAGGCTAGAAAGGTCTTTATTAAATATAAGATGCTTGGCTCTTACACCAATTTTGCTAGTATCCTTGAAAAGATGGACATGGAGAGAGTAAAGTACACTAATAATATTAATGATGGTGGGGAGATTAAGACAACAATACCTTGTAAGCTCCTAGGAATGAATGACGCTCTAGAAAATAACTATGGTTGGCTTGTACCTGCAAATTTGTTTGACGAGGATAGCAAACCTAAGAATAATGAAAAGGGAGCCTCTGAAACTCACATAGATAAGATAAAATTCATAGTTGAGAAAACTCCCAACACCTATGTTGATGCTTCGTCTCTTGATAATATTTGATACACACTTTCTGCGCCTAGCTGAAAGGCGTTAAAGAAAAGCGCTTATGGGAGACAACCCATTATTTTACTTCTGCACTTTATTTTATATTTGAGTCTTGGAAGTTGTTAATACTGTAGCAACCTCTCCTTATCTTTATTTTATTGCATTGTTGTGCCAAGTAAAGTCTTTGATAGTAAAGCCAATACTAGATTTGGATTACTGCGCAGGAACAGATTTCTTGCTGTCACGAATTTGAGCAGTAGTCTCTGTAGAAAAATATAAAAAATCTACCAATACACGTGCGTGATCCTAAGATATGTACGCAACTTTCATTCAATTTTGGCATTTTCATCTGAGCAAGTCTGGTGCCACTTTAAAATTCGTCTTTACGAACTGTTCTGTTTTGACAGATTCTGCCTTTTATTTCGCATTGCCTGTTTTGCTATGTTTGATGGATTTCTTTGTTCCATTAAATTTCAGTAGCTTTGTGAAATGTCAAGAAGTGTTAAGAATGATTATGTCACCTCTTAATATATGAATTATGCACTGACCCTCTAATGAGTTTGTTTCGAGTTTGGTGTGGAGGAAGTTTTCAAGGGTCAAGAGAGGGGGATGATACAATATGATCAAGAAGAGTGAAAAGTCAAAGCTTGGGGATGCCCCAGTGGTTCATCCCTGCATATTTTAAGAAGACTCAAGCGTCTAAGCTTGGGGATTCCCAAGGCATTCCTTCTTCATCGACAACTTATCAGGTTCCTCTAGTGAAACTATATTTTTATTCCGTCACATCTTATGTGCTTTACTTGGAGCGTCTATTTGTTTTTATTTTTGTTTTTGTTTGAATAAATCGGATCCTAGCATTCTTTGTTTGGGAGAGAGACATGCTCCGCTGTTTCGTATGAACACATATGTTCTTAGCTTTATCTTTAATGTTCATTGCGAAATTTGAACTACTTCATTCATTGCTAAATGGTTGGAAACGGAAAATGCCGCATGTGGTAAATGGTTTAATGTCCTGAATAATGTGATACTTGGCAATTGTTGTGCTCATATAGATCATGTTTAAGCTCTTGAATCATGTACCTTGTACCCATTAATGAATAACTACATAGAGCTTGTTAAAATTTGGTTTGCATGATTGATCTCTAGAGTCTAGATATTTTCTGGTTGAGGTGTTTGAACAACAAGGAGACAATGTAAAGTCTTATAATAGTTACAATATGTTCATATGTGAGCCTTGCTGCACCTTTTATACTTGAGTTTGCTTCAAACAACCTTGCTAGCCTAGCCTTGTATTGAGAGGAATTCTTCTCGTGCATCCAAATCCTTGAGCCAATAACTATGCCATTTGTGTCCACCATACCTACCTACTACATGGTATTTATCCGCCATTCCAAAGTACATTACTTGAGTGCTACATTTAAAATTTCTATTCTTTGCCTTTGCAATATATAGCTCATGGGACAAATAGCTTAAAAACTATTGTGGTGAAGAATATGTACTTATGTGTCTTATTTCTTAATAAGTTGCTTGTTGAGCGGTAACCATGTTTCTGGGGACGCCATCAACTTTTACCTTCATTGAATATCATGTGAGTTGCTATGCATGTTCGTCTTGTCTGAAGTAAGGGAGATTTTCATGATCAAATGATTTGAGTATGCATAATGTTAGAGAAGAACATTGGGCCGCTAACTAAAGCCATGATTCATGGTGGAAGTTTCAGTGTGGACAACTAATCCTCAATCTCTTATGAGAATATTAATTGTTATTGAATGCTTATGCATTAAAGAGGAGTCCATTATATGTTGTCTATGTTGTCCCGGTATGGATGTCTAAGTTGAGAATAATCAAAAGCGAGAAATCCAATGCGAGCTTTCTCCTTAGACCTTTGTACAGGCGACATAGAGGTACCCCTTTGTGACACTTGGTTGAAACATATGCTATGCAATGATAACCCATGTTAATCCAAGCTAATTAGGACAACGTGCGGGCACTATTAGTATACTATGCATGAGGCTTGCAACTTATAAGATATCTTATACATAACACATATGCTTTATTACTACCATTGACAAAATTGTTTCTTGTTTTCAAAATGAAAAGCTCTAGCATAAATATAGTAATCAATGCTTCCCTCTGCGAAGGGCCTATCTTCTACTTTATTGTTGAGTCGGTTTTCCTATTCTTTCTATCCCAGAAGCAAATGCTTGTATCAACTATGTGCATTGATTCTTACATGTTTACCTATTGCACTTGTTATATTACTTTATGTTGACAATTATCCATGAGATAAATATGTTGAAGTTGAAAGCAACCGCTGAAACTTATATCTTCCTTTGTGTTGCTTCAATGCCTTTACTTTGAATTTATTGCTTTATGAGTAACTCTTATGCAAGTCTTATTGATGCTTGTCTTGAAAGTATTATTCATGAAAAGTCTTTGCTATATGATTCATTTGTTTACTCATTATCTTCATCATTGCTTCGAATCGTTGCATTCATCTCATATGCTTACAATAGTATGATCAAGATTATGATAGCATGTCACTTCAGAAATTATCTTTGTTATCGTTTACCTACTCGAGGGCGAGTAGGAACTAAGCTTGGGGATGCTTGATACGTCTCAAACATATCTATAATTTCTTATGTTCCATGCTACTTTTATGATGATACTCACATGTTTTATACACATTATATGTCATTATTATGCATTTTACGGCACTAACCTATTGACGAGATGCCGAAGAGCCAGTTGTTGTTTTCTGTTGTTTTTGGTTTCAGAAATCCTAGTAAGGAAATATTCTCGGAATTAGACGAAATCAACGCCCAGGGTCCTATTTTTCCACGAAGCTTCCAGAAGTCCAAAGAGTAAACGAAGTGGGGCCACGAGGCGACGACACAACAAGGCGGCGCGGCCTGGGCCTTGGCCGCGCCGGCCTGTTGTGTGGGGCCCTCGTGTGGCCCCCTGACCTGCCCTTCCGCCTACTTAAATCCTTCGTCGCGAAACCCCCAGTACCGAGAGCCACGATACGGAAAACCTTCCAGAGGCGCCGCCGCCAATCCCATCTCGGGGGATTCAGGAGATCGCCTCCGGCACCCTGCCGGAGAGGGGAATCATCTCCCGGAGGTCTCTTCATCGCCATGATCGCCTCCGGATCGATGTGTGAGTAGTTCACCCCTGGACTATGGGTCCATAGCGAGTAGCTAGATGGTTGTCTTCTCCTCATTGTGCTATCATGTTAGATCTTGTGAGCTGCCTATCATGATCAAGATCATCTATTTGTAATCCTACATGTTGTGTTTGTTGGGATCCGATGAATATTGAATACTATGTCAAGTTGATTATCAATCTATCATATATGTTATTTATGTTCTTGCATGCTCTCCGTTGCTAGTAGAGGCTCTGGCCAAGTTGATACTTGTGACTCCAAGAGGGAGTATTTATGCTCGATAGTGGGTTCATGCCTCCATTAAATTTGGGACAGTGATAGAAAGTTCTAAGGTTGTGGATGTGCTGTTGCTACTAGGGATAAAACATCGATGCTTTGTCTAAGGATATTTGTGTTGATTACATTACGCACCATACTTAATGCAATTGTCTGTTGTTTACAACTTAATACCGGAAGGGGTTCGGATGATAACCTGAAGGTGGACTTTTTAGGCATAGATGCATGCTTGGATAGCGGTCTATGTACTTTGTCGTAATGCCCTGATTAAATCTCATAGTACTCATCATGATATATGTATGTGCATTGTTATGCCTTCTTTATTTGTCAATTGCCCAACTGTAATTTGTTCACCCAACATCTGTTTATCTTATGGGAGAGACACCACTAGTGATCTATGGACCCCGGTCCTATTCTTTACATTTGAAATACAATCTACTGCAATTGTTCTTTACTGTTCTTTGCAAACAATCATCATCCACACTATACATCTAATCCTTTGTTTTCAGCAAGCCGGTGAGATTGACAACCTCACTGTTACGTTGGGGAAAGTTCTGTGATTGTGTTGTGCAGGTTCCACGTTGGCACCGGAATCCCTGGTGTTGCGCCGCACTACACTCCTCCGGCCATCAACCTTCAACGTGCTTCTTGGCTCCTACTGGTTCGATAACCTTGGTTTCTTACTGAGGGAAAACTTGCTGCTGTGCGCATCACACCTTCCTCTTGGGGTCCCCAACGGACGTGTTAACTACGCGCAATCACAGATCTCCAATACAGAAAGTGGAAGACCCACTCTGATGAAACGGAGTACGTCTCACATCCTTAGCTAATTATAACACACACAAAGAAAAATAAAAAACACAGTTTAGGGACAACACATAAACATAAAATTTTAAAACATGTATTGCTCATCATCAGATAATGAAATACACTAACCGGTATTTCGCCATAGGTTCCATCCTCCGCGAGAAACCAAGTCAAGTTTTTCAAATTCACTAAGCGTCACTGAATACCATACGCTAATTCTTGGAACAACACTAGCAAGCTCTTTGACTTTTATATCAAGATATTCTAAGTAAGTCATCTACAAAGAACAACAAAGCAAAAAAAAAATCAGGCACTCGGATAGAATTAATCAATAACATGACAACACCAGCTGATGACAAACTAAAGGAGTTACTAACCAGAGGAACTAGCAAGCAGCCACAGAGGGCACCCTGTAGACCACAATCAACGAACGTTTTCATGGAAGCTGAAAGTTTCTGAAACACTGCTGAAGACCAATCATACATGCGGATTTCCTCAGAAGGACCCTCAAGTGCTGAAAGGTAGTCAGGACTGACGCACTCATACGTCGTTGGACATAGAAATGCAGTAATACAGAACATCATCCAATATATCTTGAAATCTTCCTCTTCCAAGTCAGAAGACAACATATTCATTAGCTCATTTATAGTTGGGGTACTGCCTTCACAGCATGACCGATTCCTAACAACATCCCTAAATTGCTCACTGCACTTGATAGGGATGCACCGTCCTCCAATTGGTGTGCCTAATACCTTATGGACACACAGTGCATTGAAAGCAAAGTCAAAGCCATTTTTGAACACAAACATCCTCTTTGAAGCAACATAGTTGCTGACAATCCAAGCAACAAAAGCCCTTGGTATCTCTTCAAGACGAATATCAAGGAGAGATCCTTGACCTATATCAGCAACATAACCCCTTTGTTTGGGGCTAAGGGACTTGCAAACAGAAATGAACTTTGGAAGGCTAAGTTTTGTACTAAATTCTGATGAACCATTAGGCATAGATCCGGAACTGGAAAACAGAAAACAATAACACATAAACACATGATCATGACATGAAAATAAACCAGAAGCATGAACAAACATATATAGGAATAACAAACAATCTAAACTAACCAAGATTTTCTCAATCTGTGCTGTTCAATTTTTTCATTATTAGCAGATACTTTCTTGTCCATCCTCATCCTATCCTGCTCAAGCTGGTCATGCACCATGAATTCCTGAGTGACCAACTCAGTACCATCAACGGAAAAAGACTGCGTATCAGATAATTGAGGGGTGACCTCATCTTCACCATCAAGAGGTACAGCAGCTTCGTCATCCATTGAACAACGTAGGCTACGAGAAAACAACGAGAACTCACAAAACCAGCCAAAAAATCCACGGGGCTCTTTATTGAGAACCCGCCGCCTACATTCAACAATCGAAGAAAGAAATCAAACGAGAAAAAGGGTTAGGAAGCATACCAGACGAGAGGTTTCGAAAAATAGATCTGAGATGGGGGACGCAAGCGTACGAAGAGGGCAAGAGGGAGGAAGAAGATGGCTCACGGGATCAATGAATGACGGCAAAAATTACGGAGACGTCACAGAAGAAAAAATGGGAAAGTGAAGTAGAATAAATCCTCCCATCCACAGTCCCACATGTCATCCACGCAGAAAAGGAATGATCAGAAAAAGGAGGAACCACATGTCATACTGAAACACCAACTCCCATTTAATGAAATATGCTGGCCCACAAATGCAGGAGAAGAAATATCTCGAAGGTAGATATCTTAAATAATCCACCACTTTTGGTGGACAACAGGATCACGCTTTCCATCTCCTCCTCTCTCTCCAACAGATTCAAAATTCAAATCAAGATCCAGATGAGGGGAACGACGAAGCCACCAATGAAGACGAAGGAAGACGAACGATCACGAACTCAAGGTAAACATCTAAATTCCACGTTCGTAGTTTTGAAACGTTGTATTCCGTACCCCGATTTTTCTCGCTCGACAACTGGAACCCCATCCACAACTAACATGTACTTCAGTGAATCACAATTTTTCATCAATATTTTTTCCAACGATTCAAAATTCGGACGTGCAGGACAGAAAATATCAACACAAGGGAACGAACAAGGGATGAGAGAGGCTGAACTCGCAGATCTGCAGGATTACGCAACGTGCAAAATACATCTGATCGGAACAACCACATAGGTAAATTCACCAGGTTTCTTTCTCGTTGGTTCTGGAATCTAAACAGACACAGACTAACCACTCAAACACACACTAAATAAGTTCAAACACTGGATACTCATCAAAACTAGTCGTAAATTCAAACTTGCACATTTGCTTCTGAATACTTGTCAAAAGTAGCAGTCAAACTTATCAACCTTACACGCTTGCTCTTCATAGTCTTGAACATCAACACTTCATACTACTGCAGGGCTGGAGAGGAAAAAAAAAGAATAATCAGAGTAGATGGATGAAACATGGGCACCACAAAACAAGGATGAAGAACAAAAAATAATGTGGTTGAACAAGCTGCCACCTAGAGTAAAGATACCACTAACTGCAGAACAGATGGCAAAAGTTGCAAAAATGGTAAAACTTATCAAAATCCAATCTACTTACAAGCACCTCCCCGTTATGCTATAGTGCTAAACTTTGTGGTATAGGGAAGTACCAAATCACCATGTTAACAAGTACTAGTAACACTGCATGGAGAAAACAGACTAACTTGTGCATATAATGATTTCATATTAACTATTACTAGTAACTATTCATATTAACAAGTACTAGTAACAATTGCTTGGAAAAAAAACTTCCATGCTGTCAAACAAAAGCAACAGTATTATCGTGCCTATGTTGTTCAAGAAGTACTAGCCCATAGTAGTAAGAAGCACTAGAAACAATTCCAGGCAATAACAGCTTGCACATGTCAACAGGTACACAACTACTAGTACTGTGCCTATAATATGACCTTATTGTGATTTATTTTGTAATGTGATCATATTTCTGCATTTAAAATGTACACAAAATAAACTATTATTCTTTTTTTTTTACATGCATGTACACAAAAATTTATAATCATTTTTTTCAGGCAAGAATACACACATGGAAGAATAAAAATGAGAAAATGCAACAAAATAAACTTAAACAAGCTGAGTCATAGTACAGAGTGCAGTGTGCTCACCTTAAACGATCTCTAATAGAAGTAAAGAAGGAAGAAGTTTCCAGCAACAGCTCAACAATGGAATCGGATAGAGAGACGAAGGAAAAAATTGCTAACCTCTGAGAAAATCAATCCGTATGCGCCCTCCTACGCTTGTTCAAGAGAGCATCCTTCCCTGCTTGCAAGCAACATCAAATCAAATCAATCGCAAAAGTTCACAACAAAGGTTGGTAAAATTAATTACTAGACATGGCACTAAAAATTCACTACTAGATTTTATTGAATCAATTTAACAAATATACTTAAAATTGATTATTTTCTGAGATAGTAATATTATTGACTGTCAATCTTCTTACAGGATGCCAATGGCAACAATGTGAGACAAAAGCATCACGAAGAAACAGGAAAACATAATTATGTGTCAGCAACAAGCAGCCAGAGCAGCTCAGCTACACCAGCGGAAAAATACATGCAAAGAAACTCATCAAGTTATGAGGTAAGTAACAAATCTTACACAAGCAAAGTACAAAATCAAAAACATTTTTAGGATAAATACTGACAATTATTTATCCATTTCTCAGGGTTTATTCAAAGAAATCAAGGATGATGATATGTCTGACGACAACAACGACAACAACCACACACAGATCAAGCTAGTAGACAAGCACGACACCTCCCGACAACAATCTCAACAAAACAAAGAAGACATCAAGAAGGCATGTAGATTACAGTTAATCAACAATTCTCGCAATGACCAGAAAAGTATCTGTGATTAAAAAACAGCCTGACAAAAATAAATTTATATCCAATGTACAGGAGGTCTACAGCAACCAGGCAAGAATGAAACAACATACAGGACCAAGCAGCAGCTATGGTATACCAGACAAACAGAATGACAGGAAAACACACATGCAACCAATACCGAGAAAAAATTATCAAGGTACAATTCAAGAATTTATACAAGATAAATGATGATTATGCATTATGGAGAAACATCAGTAAACCAGGAATCTAACACAAAGTTTACTTGGTTTACTTATTTGCAGGAAATGAAGCTTGCTACAGCCAACACCAACTCCAATGATAGCACAATAAGCAATACAAAGGTAGTAACTACATGTATGTATTATAATTACAAATTACACTTAAAATAATGCATTAAAAAATTATTTGTATACCTTTAATTTACAGGAAACATATGAAGCATACACATGTACAGAAACATCGGGAAACAAAATCATCGATCAGCAGGTACGTACTTTTGATTTCAAAAACAGTGCACACTTTGTTATATGTGGAAATAAACATTAAAATATCTAAACATATGGAACACCATCTTACAAAAACTGATGCACAATATGAATGTTATGAATTCAGGAATACAGAGAAATGGGAAGTACCGACGAAGAAACAAGTGCCTCAAAGGAAACAAATCAAAAGGAAGCTTATTCATCATCGCAGAAACACAGCACAGGAGAATCAAACTCGCCCTCGGAGGAACAAGCTACCAAACAAGAAACAAAAGAAGAACTGAAGGATGATGATCCAGAAATAAATCCAGATCCTCCAACAAAGATGGAAGAGGAAATGGACAAGATGTTCAACACAGATGACTACCCAGCAGTTGAAGAGATTATCAGTGCATCTATACCAAAGGAAGGTGCCCGTTTCAAAACAAGAGACGATGCATTCTATAGATACGCTCTGTATGCAAGAAAGGAATGATTTGCGGTGAAGAAGTTCAGCAGCAAGAGATCAGGAAAAAACGGAGAAATTTACATGCAAACGTTCACATGTAACAAGGAAGGATGCACAAACACGGATGCCAAACCATCGTCGCATAGGAGAACAAATATACTACTGAAGACTGGCTGTAAAGCACACATAATTGTAAGAGAATTTGATGGATACTGGTACATCAAGAAGGTTCACTTAGAACACAACCACCTGCTGGAACCAACAGACTATCTCATTAGGTTTGCACACTGTCACAAAAGGATGACTGATCTCGACAGGAGATTAATTCATCTACTACAGATGGGACGTCTGCCACCAAGGAAGATGATGTTAATCTTCCGGTCGATCAGAGGGAAATTCCGTGGAATACCCTTCGATGATGTTGATCTAAGCAACATAAAGATTCAACAACAACAAATAGAGAAGGACCATGACATCCAGAAGTGACTGGAACGCTTCAAGACACTCCGGAAAACAAGTACTCGGCTTCTATCATGCCATGGAAATAGACAACGAAAAAAGAGTTCGCAGCCTGTTTTGGATGGACGCAATGTGCGTAATGAACTACAAGCTGTTCGGTGACTATATATCTTTCGACACAACTTTCAGCACAAATAAGTATGGCTTACCATTTGTTCCTATAGTTGGGGTGAACAATCACGGCTCCACAGTACTGTTTGCCGTTGCTCTGCTCAAGGATCAAACAACGAGATACATTTATATGGGTACTCGGAAACATTTGTTCGAGGCCATGGGTGGAAAAGAACCAAAGACAATAATAACGAGACCGAGGACAAGGCAATGAAGAAAGCAATAAAAACAGTTCTAAAGTCTACAACCCACAGGAACTGCTACTACCACATCGTGACCAAGATGAGTCAGAAAGAGAGCACCTTCTTTGCAAAAAACACAGGACTGTCGGAACTGCTAATGTACATTGCAAAGAACGCATTCACACCAGCTGAGTTCAAAATGGGATGGAATAAAGTGATAAAGGATTACAATGATGGCGGAGAAGAGCACCTAAGCAAGTTATTCAGGATAAGACACAGGTGGGTACCAGCGTACTTCATGGATAAATTTTACCCATTCTCATCAAGCACAGGAAGGAGCGAGAGCACAAATAACATGTGGAAATGCTATAGCCAGCACACAGACACAATAACAATATTCCTTGAACAATATGAGGTCATACAAGACAAGTGCTTATCTGCCCTTGACAAGAAGAAGCTCACATCAACACTGAAAACAGCAAAATTAGTAACAAGACATCCGTTTGAGAAGCAAGCTCTTGAACAATTCACAAATGACATATTCGAGAAGTTCCAGATCGAGATCACAAACAACACGGCATTCAAGGAAGATGGATCACTTGAACCTGGTCGCCACCTGCGGCTGAAAAGAATAGTGAAATTCTACAACCACATGGGATTCAAAAGGGAGTTGTTTGACGTCACATTTGACGATGAAAAAAAGAACTTCATGTGTTCCTGCAAAAAGATGCAGAGGGATGGTATACATTGCTGCCATGTAATAAAAGCAATGGTTCACATGGAGATCAATAATTTGCCAGAGAGTTTTGTGCTTAAAAGATGGAGAAAAGACATAGACATGGAACTCGCAACATTAGGAAATGTCGCAGATGCTTCTTGCAGAGACGAAACACTAAAGTTTGCCGGTGTGATGAGCCATATGGCAGAACTTTGCAACAAAGCGTGCCCAAATGACAAAGCATATAATGTCATGATTCAGTGTATGCGTGATATGGAAACAAAAGTGCTGGCAGCAATAAGAGAAGATGAAGGAGCTAAAAAACTACATGATGAAGAAACAGGTAGCAACGAAACATTACGTGACCCACCAATGTCCGACAGGAGAGGAACAAAAAGAGGGGACAGAATGATGCCAGGTTCAGAAAAAAGACAGAAAACTAGACAAATAAAATGCGGACACTGCAAAAAATCAGGACACAACAAAACAGGATGTGGAGAACTGAAAGCACAAATTGCAGCAGAGGCAGCACAGGCAGCAGCACAAGCAGCAGCAGCAGAAGCAGCAGCATCACAGCAAAGATATACAAGCAATACAGCACAGGATCAATCAAGCAACAGACACACAAATAACGATAGTAACACAACAGAGAGAACAGAACGACCAGGAAACACGTACGGTATGTACTACCACAACGGAAGAATAAGATGCAACATGGAATACCTAGTATTTGGTACAAAAAACATATTAACAAGGTAAGTGTGCCCATGAAGTTACTTTGTCAGTGATGAAAACCTACTGATGCAAATAATCTGCTTTTTACGACAAGCTAAACATAAATTTAAAATATATTTATTTGCAGAGGTCGACGATGAACAAAGGATATCAAAAGGAGAGCAACAAAAGTAGGAATCACTCAAGGAGGAGGCCACATGAATATTTAGAATATATGATACAGTGCAGAGGTCGACGATGAACAAAGGATATCAAAAGGAGAGCAACAAAAGTAGGAATCACTCAAGGAGGAGGCCACAGGAATATTTAGAATATATGATACAGACAATGGAATGAATATGTAATGTTCTTATCTACTTATTTAGTACAATCAAGTTCACTTCATTGACTTCACTGGAGAAATAAGATTAACAATTACAAACCAGTACTTACTTTTGAATTCTTCGATCTGTTCGCGTACGAAACTTGCCAAATAATCAGGAGAATCATAAGTGAGCATCATTCCGGTGAAGAACTGTCGAAAACTTTCGATGTCAGCCTGAAAAACACGAAACAACACAATGGTTAATTATCTTAAACGAAAAATGCACAAAAATTTAGAATGCACAAGCCCCGAACGAAAAAGTTCACAACTACCAAACAAAAAGATGTACAAGTACTAAAAAGAACAATTGACATGTACTATTATACAGTGAACAAGTACTAAAAACCTGACTTAAATAATAAAAGTATGTACACAACACATTACCTACCTTGAATACACTTGGGTAAAAATTAGCCTTGAATATCCAAATAAACCTCATTGCATAGATACCACAGTCACGCCTCGCGCTTTTCCTAATGGTCAAAAAGAAAGAAAAAACTAAATCCAAACACAGTAAACAAAATAAAATCATAGATCACATTAAGAAAAGATGATTACTCTGAACAAGAAGGGGTGCCGCAAACTTTTATCTTGAACGATGAGATATTTAATCCCTCGACACCATGAAGATGACTGTAAAGTTTCTTGAATGATTTGCACTAAAAGAATAAAAAATAAAAGTTATTGTTGTCATGTGTAAATAATTAACTATTTAATTAGCTAGATTACAACGAAAACCATACAATTCTTTCAGTAGAAGCCATCTGAGACTCAGTCAACTTCAGTGAGCTAGACACTCTAAATTTCCTGAAATGGAAGTCGACAAAGATAACCCACCAATGTCTGTAATCGCAACAAGTAATGTAGACCAGTTTGAAAATAAACAATCCCACGAGAAATAAGAAAGCATCCACGATACTTGTAGTAGAAAAAATATAATCGCCAAACAAAACATGAAAAACATGCCTCTTCCCTATCCAAACTATAGTACTTCAGATCATGTTCAGCAAAACTTGCAGCTAGATGAATAGGGTCCGCCTCATCCACATCAAGAATATGCTGGAAAAAACAACAAGAAGATGTTTAAAAAACTAAATGCTAAAAACATTTAGTTAAAAAATAAATAAATCTAAAACATATACACATGACGTACCGCCAAAGAGCTTGGAATAAATAAGAAATCAAGACCATCATCAACGCACTTAAGAAAAACATCCATAACGAAGGATCCATGAACCCACCACCCTTCATAGCAAGGTAGAAACTATGCCAGCTGACAGACTTACCAACAACTTCAAGTATTTTCTCGGCACTGCAATTGTTAAAAACAACAAGAATAAACATCCGTATATACAAAAATAGATGAAAAATAGATGGAAAATTGAATTCCAACGGTTACCCTTCAATGTAATTCCTAGGAGCCTCAAGTACATCAGCAAACAACATTCTATGCAAAGCAGTTACAGGGACTTCCTCTTCCCCAGATAGCTCCTTAAGCTCAAGACAATCATCAGAATCAGCGTCTGCATAGGAATCATACTTTTGGGCCACAGAACTACCTCCAACAACATTTTCAGTTTTAGGCTCCTTTCCATTGCGTGTACATGGCCCCGAACCCTCAAGACAACAATCCTCAATACAATAATCAGAATCAGTGTCTGCATTGCCATCATCCTTCTGTGCCACAGAACTACCTCCAACAACATTTTCAGTTTTAGGCTCCTTTCTCTTGCAAGCACAAGGCTGCTTCTTCAACTCAATTGACAAAAGAGAAACCATATCACGCATCTGATCAACAAGAACATGTCCCGTTCTTATCATCGACGAAGTGAAGAAAGTCTTCCACATTTCTTTTAGCTTAGAACGTAACTGTAAATAAAAAACACAATTAAGAATGCAATTTACAATAACACAATAATTAAAAATCAAAAGACATAATAAAAACCATACATCATTATGCATTTCACCAGGAAATATATCTGAGATGTGACGATCGACTGCTTCACGAAGATGGTCAGGAATATCCGCACGAGAGTGAAAACCTGGATCTGCCATCTTTTCCAACCTGAACAAGCACTCGGAGAACACTAAAATTAGTTCGAGTACAATGTGTGCAGCTTATCACTTTCGAAACTAGAAAAAACAGGACAACAAAAAAAGATTACAAGAGAAACCACACAAACCACCTTTGTCGTCACAATTGCATATCTTCACTACACATCTAAAACGATACGCGCCTCTGGCGCAAATACATCGACAACCAAACAAACCAAAAGAAAGCAACATAATTTACACGCATGCACTGGCGAAGACGTGTAACAGAGCAGCATCTTTGCTGCCACTAAACTCTACAACAAATAGACCAAGGGAAACTAGACAAAAAAAACAACCAGGTAAACACTAGCACAACCGAAAACTCTTGAAAAGAAACAAATTGTACAAGTTTAGACTGCACGGCGCCAACAACATACCTTCCAAAACAGACAAATATGAATTTACCAGTGCACAATTACAATACAAGTCGGTGCACAAGTACAAGTACAAGAGATATAGGTGCACAAGTACAAGAGATATAGGTGCACAAGTACGGAAAAAATAGATGCACAAGTACAAGAGATATAGGTGCACAAGTACAAGAGATATAGATGCACAAGTACAAGAGATATAGGTGCACAAGTACAAGAGATATAGGTGCACAAGTACAAGAGATATAGGTGCACAAGTACAAGAGATATAGGTGCACAAGTACGATAGACTAAGCTACGCAAGTACAGAACAAATTGTCACACGAGTACCAAGGACAAACACGAACAAGTACAAGACACAAAGGACAGCAAGTACCAGACAGAAACGGGTGGACATACAGAAGTACAAAACCATCTTATGAACAAGCACTGGACAAACCCTAGAAATAGTTCAGATACGATGTGTGATAAAACTGGACCAAACAATACAACAAAATACACAGACAGAAACCACAAGAACCACCAGAGTCGTCGAATATGCATGTCAACACAACACGGGAAACTCAGCGGCTCATCCAGAGCGGGTAAATCGACAAGAAAAAAGACCAAGAAACCCTAAATAATAAGATGCATGTCACCACGAAATGTGGAATTATACGGCTACTCCGACAAAGGCAAACCCTAACTAATGTTACTCAGAAGGTGTATAACCAAGAAGAGGCGGAAGAAATCGATGAAAAAAGCACGACTTTACTGAGAGAAAACGCATCTGCATCCGCCTTCCGCATATTTTCCATTTGAAAGTTCTACCTCCCTCCCATTAATTCCCCAGAAAACTCACAGCCCGGAAATACAAAGGGAAAATACTGATTCGATCTAATCGAATCAAAGGGAAAAACCAAGATCTTAGAAACCCTAAGCAGGCAGAAAAACGCGACGGCGCTTACCACCGGAGCAGGAAAACGTCCGCCGACGATGAGTTGCGAGAGGTTCTTGACAAAGCAACGGAGGAGAAGGGAAAATAGCAGCGCCGCCGACGAGACGACCAGCCGAAGGAACCGGAACCCACGACCAGCCCGGACGACGTAAGAAGAATAAGGGAAAAAATGGAGATAAAGGCACACGCGAAATGGGTCCCTGTAAACCCGTTAAGTGAGAAGCGGACCCATTACGAGAAGTGGACGGTTCGCAAAATCACCAGAAAGCAACACGTGTCGAGCGCGGAGGCTGTCCACCGGCAAATTCCGCGCCCCACGTTCAACCACGTGTCGCGCGCGGAGAAAGTCCCTTCTCTTCTCAGAGGTCGGCCTTTTTCTAGAGTTTTCGACCTTCTGAATCGGTCCCTGCCGGCCCAAGCTGAGGCCTTATGCGCGATTGTATGAGGCCCCGTGACTCACAATCTGTTTTTGTTTTGGCGCCTAGTGCTCATTGGGCCGAATACCCAAATTTATCGGGTATTGCTGCGTCTCTCAAAGCCAAATGGGTTTTCTTCGAAAACACTCAAATTCGACATATATTACAATTTTCATTCAAATATTATTATGTATTATAAAATTAGCCTACTAGTCGTTGGTAGGGCGTGGCACTGGCCAACCTTGCCTTGGTTCTCCCCTTGGCTTGTTTCATCCACGCCCACCTTGCTGCTCGGTCTGCAGATGCACATGCTCTTACTTTGCGCATATGTCGATGCTCGACCACCGCTGGTGAGGCGGAGCTTCACTGTGACACTTGCCCTTTAGCAATGACCGCATCAGGAGGGACTCCTCGTTATGGGCAACACGAACTGTTTTATGGGCGGCAGCCTCGGCGCGTGAGCATTGATCTCGAGGATCCTCTGTTGCTCAACCGTCATGAGGATCGGACCTCCTCCGTCGGTACATGCTCGAGGGAGATCTTGGTGATGCAATGTGGGGTGAACGCTTGGACCTCCTCTCGGTGACGGGCGATGTCCATTTGCTAGTGCGGTTGGTGCCGTGCGAATGTTACGGCCCAACATCGAGTATATTGTGATGAGGTGGCGCGGAATTGTTGCTATGATGTTGTGGCTAGGAGGAGGTGGCGACTGTGAGGTTCGTTGCGCGGTGGCGGAGCTTTTTATAGCCGGAGACGACGCGAGAAACAGAGGCGGGAAGAACAGGGGAAAGGGCGTGCATTAACTTCGGCGTTGACACGTTTTGCCTGCCTTCGCCTCGAAAACCATTGACCTCTCCGGGTTTGAGTTCGGCATCACCATCCACTTGGCCATGGACTGGGACAGGCGGCACCTCCCCCAGAAGTTCACATCAACCGTCGATAGGCAAGAGCCCCATGAGATCGTACTGCGGGTGGCCGGCGGCGCAACCGGCCAATGGTCTGTGGAGGTGTTGTTCGGCTGCCTAGGTCAGATGTACCTCCACAAAGGCAGAGGAAGTTCACCCACGCGCACTCCATTGAAATTGGGCACTTCGTCACCTTCTAATATGATGGTCATAGCATGCTCACGTTAAGATCTTCGACGAGACCATGTGTCGCCACTACCACTATGACAAGGATGACTAGGAGAGTGCAATATGAAGATGTTGGGTCTTCTACTATGGTGTTTATTAATTTCTAGTTTATTGTATCAATTTGCTTCAACCAAATTATCTCTAAATCTGTATGCAAAGATTTTCATTAAATGCAAGTTGCCTCGGGCCCTCAGCACCGAACCGAATGGATCACACCACTAACGCACTGACCTGGCCGACCGAATCACGGCCCAAATTCTATCTGTGGTACGACAATCAGACCATTTGGATGGCCCGCTAGATGGAGCTGGAGTTTGTGCATGCAATGCAAGCGACACGCCCGGACGCCCCACACACACTTTGGTTCTGATTGCATTTGCAAGTACGCCAGGGAGTCATTCCTCAAGAAGAGATTGCGTGGAACTTGTTTGGTAGTACTATGATTTTGAACGAACACCGAATTATGATACAATTACAGGGTGAAGAAAAACACAAAAAGTACTATGAAATGGTAAATCGCATGTACGAGCCGTAACTAGTGAGAAACTATACTACGCACGTACGGTACAGCAAAGAAAACATCTACGAGGAGGGGACACGCTCGATCAGCTCCGTGGCGTCGTCGGCGCCGACTTGTCAGCCATCCTTCTCCTCGCCGGGACCTTATCAGCAACCATCTTGACGTATGTGCCGAGCGCGTCGAGGCGGCGGCCGGAGCGCGCGTGGAAGCCCAGGATCTTGCCGCCGGCCGCGGGGAGCGCGAACGGCACGCCGTCCTCCTGCCCGTAGGGCCCGAACCTGCGCCGGTTGCCGACGAAGGTGAGCGACCTCACGGCGAAGCTGCCGTCGAACTCGCCGTAGTGGCCCACGACGCTGGTGAAGTGCTCGTCCGGCTGCAGGCAGATCTGAGCATCCAAAACAAAATTAATGGCGACGTCGGTGTCTCATCTATCGCCGATCGATGAAAATGTGCCGCGTTTCAGGAATCAGGACTTCAGGAGCAATGTGTGTGTGCATACCTCGGCGAGCGTTCCGCCCTGTCCACCCCACAGGTCGGTCCACTCCTCCCGGCCGTTGCGCTCGTACAGGACGGAGATGGCGTCGACGGTGTCGCCGTGCCGGACGACCACCTTGACCACGCGGTTGACGCCGCGCATGTCCATGTCCCTGTCGTGGCCGCCGCCGCCGCCGCAGGGCCCCATCCTCACGACCGAGCCCTCCATTGGATTTCGTTGCTAGAAGCAAAACGGGGAGCGCCAATTCAGCAAGTACGTGCGGTATCAACGTACGCCGGCATGGAGAGGCGACTAAGAGTATAACACGAAGTCAACTAAGTACGTGCTTGGCACTAACATCGCGTTGCTTGCATACTGTGTGTTCTGGCAACAGGTAGTGCCTTCTTGTGGACAGGCTGTGCATGAGATTTGACCTGCATTTGCACTTGACTTCAGGCCAGGCCAATGAGGCTTTCGTTTTTGTTTTTGTTTTTCGCTAATTTATTTTCTGCTTCTGCTTCCTATTCTTTTTTTTTACATTTTTTCTGATTTTTTTATTTTCTGTTTTGTCTTGTTGCTGATTTTTTTCCTATTTTGTATTTTTCCATATTCATATGGATATTTTCAAAATTAATGCCGGCGCAGCGTATGGTAATAATAATAATGGTACAATTGATGATGGCAGTCCTTCGAGGTTTTTTTTTATGATGGCAAGCTGCAAAGAATTACATTTTGTGGTGGATCAGTTCATGGCAGAGACATGCCCTGAGGGATGGTCTGAGGCTAGCTCAACATCTAGGGAGTGACAAATTCATTGTCCAATCAGATAACAAACAAGTCATTAAAACAATAAAAAAATGAATGGAAGTTTTTTGGCTACATCTTCAACAACAATTTCAGTTTTTTATGAATGTAAGATCCTGTTTGACCTGTTTTCCGTAAACTTCAGCCATTCTGTGGCTTTTTCCCTATCTAACACATGCAGCACTACTGCATGGTTCGAAGAAAAAAAAAACAGAATTCAGTTTTTGATAAATGAAGGATACTGCTTCTGGTTTTCTTTGAACATTGTAACAGGAAGGTTCTGGTTTTAGTGAAGTTATCTTTGAACATTGTAACAGGAAGGTTCTGGGTTTAGAAAAAATATGTTTGAACATAGTAACAGGAAGGCCAAAGAGGATACTCATGAGATAGCTAATTAGATATAGTTTCACGAACCACAGATCATATACAGGTCGCACGTTTGTTTAGATTTGCATGTATTTATACACTAAAATGCGTCTAGGTACATGCATATCTAGACAAATCTTCAACAAGTAATTCGGGACAGAGGTAGTACAACCTTAGGTGCATGACTTTTTCAATTACCAGACAGAAACTGTTCGTCTCCAATCTTACAGTAACACAACTATCCTCCTCCCAACCTGTAAAGTCTGTCTGTAACTCAATGTGTAACAGAACCAAAATCCAATTTCGGGTTACAGGTTTACAAACAATACCGGTGACCAAAAACACAACATCTCAGTAAAACCCAATAATGAACAATGTACCAAGGTTTTGCTAGCAACACCCGAACCGGTTTGCCTGCTTTTGGCTGTCTTTCGAGTCGTCATCGTCGATGTTCACCCTGTTAAGGGATAGCTCGGCCTTGTAAGAGTCGGAGTTCAGTATCTTCCTGCTCACGCTGCCGTAGATATCCTTAATGACGAGCTCGAACGCCGTCTTCACATTGGTCGAGTCCAGAGCTGACGTCTCCATGAAGAAGAGCCCCTCGGATTCCGCAAGTGCTTTGGCTTCCTCTACAGGCACTTCACGGATGTTCTCCAGATCGCATTTGTTGCCCACCAACATCTTGGCTAGCGTAGTGTCAGAATGTGCTGCATTGGAGTTCAGGATAGATTTATGTTACTTCAGCAGAATAAAACACACGGTATGCAAAGGAAAAATGTTCACGCTTGTACAGAGGAATGACTTGTGGATGTTAAGTGTCAACATGATATATACTGGAAATCAAGCAGTGAAAGGCACTGAACAAGAAAGCAGAACCATAAGTAGGAAATGTGTCCAGAGAACAAAAGGAAGAAATGCATCCCATAAGTGCAAGGAATGACATGATGTCAACATGATCTGTACACGTGGGAAACTGGGTAGTGAAATGATATATGAGCTCTGTAGAACAAGAAAGGAAACACATCACAGATTATTACATTAGATGCTTTTAAGTTTTTGTAGAATGGTTGCTTTTAAGCTAGCAAAATGAACCATGTAATCAAGGATATTGTTAGTAGTTGACATGATGTGAGAGACTAGCACAAAGAAAATCATCATGCCCGATCGACACATAAGAATAGTGTCATCATGACTGCAATCTTTTCTATTTTGCGAGTACCATGATCATAGTCATACAACAAAAGTCCGCATCATATATGATACCTTTTGATCTAGATCCATTACCCATATCCATGTAAGCTAGTTATTTTCAACACCCAATAGGCACAAAATCATTACACATTGTTGGGGACAAAGCATAAGCAGCATCTGTATCGTTTTCATTTTCAATATGTAAGATGCATGCTGATACATAAGCTAGATGCAAGATTCTCAGAAATTGGTTCAAAACAACACAAAAATGTAGAGAAACACAAAACATACGTGTGACTGAAAATATTAGCCTTGCTGATCAATTTTTGGGGAAAGGACAGGCCCGCTGATGGCCCGGCCTTGATTGATGCATGAATCCATTGAATTGCAGATCATAGTGCTATATTGGTACTTCCATAACACTGTGATACTTGTCTAGTCTACTATGATATTTAACGTTCTAAATAAATAAGTACTTGGGAACTACAATAATTAGAATGCATCATCCTGCGACTTGAGAGTTTGTTTGCATACCAATTGACAGTAAAACACAGATTTCAACTTAGAATCAAGTATGCATTTGATCTGCTTTACACAATTGCATCATCATCATCATCATAGCTTCCTCTTCAGCATAACTTGAGTTTCGGGAATGAAACTAAACATGCTCAAAATTTGCTCAAACAGCAACATGCTCAAAATTTTCCTCCAAGGAGAAATGGAGAATAATACGTGGTCAGCACCCATAGAAAAGGTTTAGCCTCAGACCATTAACAAACTTAGGAATGGCTCATATCATGCTCTGATGTATCAATTCTATTGTAACAAGAGAATGGCATCCATGTTGTTGCAACAAGCATATGGACAAAGCATAATCAGAGTAATTGGAGGATATTGGTCAGAACAATTCTAGAGTTGCCTCCTACACACAACAGAGAAGAAACAAGCAGACAACAGCAACTATGTTTCCAACATGTTTAACACTGAAGAAGTAATTCAAGCTAAGCAGGCTCCAGGACAGAAATGCAGAGCTACAAATATATTGGTCACCACAAATTAGCAGTCCAAGGAAAGGAGCTTAGGTCGCAAAGTAATTGCAGCCACCAGACGTGGTCCTGACCTCCGCTCCTCAAACATTCCACAAACAAGCCTCGGCATCAGGACTCAGATCCAGATTCAGGACATGTCGCCCAACCCGTCATGTGAAACAATTCAATCAGAAAGCACCCAATCCAATCAATCACCATCTAGGCGTCTAGAAGTTAGCTGCGACAAGGGTAACAACAACAAAATGGAGCGTCGTATGATCCCCCATTGGGTTCTAGTATATGTTGCAGGAATACTCGTGTCCCTTTCGACGCCGACCAGAATAAACCCAACCCAGATCTAGCGAATCAACTTTTGGATGGGAATTTTAAGGAATCATCATCAGTGGATCCAAGCTAGTAACAGACAGCGCAAGGAAGCAAGTGCGCTAGCTAATTAAGCAAGCTAAGCAAGGGAGCAGTTGGGTGCGAGTACTTACTGTTTAGCTCCTGTAGCCAGCGTCCGACGTTGTCGAAGGTGGCCCGTCGCGAGATGTCGTAGACGAGCAGCGCCCCGAACGCGCCCCGGTAGTACGCCGACGTGACGGCCCTGAAGCGCTCCTGGCCCGCGGTGTCCCAGATCTGGGCCTTGACCTCCTTTCCGTCGATGTCCATGCTCTGCGTCTGGAACTCGACCCCGATGGTGGCCTTGGAGTGGAGGTTGAACTCGTTGCGCGCGTAGCGTGAGAGCAGGTTGCTCTTGCCCACGGCGCTGTCCCCGATGATGACCACCTTGAAGAGGTACTCCTCCGCCTCGCCGTCCGAGTCGTCCCCCATCGCCGACGGCCGACGAGCTGGCTTGTACCTCGGGTTGCTCGGAGCGGCCACCACCTTTGATGACACGGCACGCGCTGGGTGGTGGGGAATGTAGGAGATTTTGTAGCGGTCTTTGGGCAGCGGCGCGGCGCGGTGGGTTTTGACCGAACACGATGGTGAGGTTGGGCCGGCGCGGCGAGGCTATTCTTGTGTGGGTGGGGTGGGGTGGTGAGGGCAGCGTCGGGAGGAGAGGAGTGGGAGACTAGTGGGGGCGCACGCACTCGGCGGCGGACGGGTGGGACTTGGGAGCGTTGGCGGCGGGGCCACGGTGTCGGTGGGATGCGTCGTGCCCGAAGTGAGTTGGCGCCGCGTTGTTCGTTGGGTCGACCGAGGGCCACGGTGAGTCGGTCACGCTGGAGTGGGCTGCTCGCGTCGTGACTCGTGAGCCAGCTGAGCTGTCGAGGCAAAACACCGTTTTGGTTCCCAGCTACAGGTATCGCAACAGGAGTGGTACGTGCCCGCCATCATCCCACTGTGATGCACTTCAGGTTCAGCTCCCTGGTTCTATCAGCCAAGGATTCTTCGCTGATAAGGCAAAAGCAAACGGAGCTTTTTTTTGAGAAGTAAAAGCCAACGGAACTGAGGGCTGCCTTTTGGACCACATGCTAATAGCTGGCCATGGGCAGCCCAGCCTGAGGCCCGGCAGCCCAATGGCCTTCCGAGTGGGACGGGCTCGGATCTGATTTCTCACCGTTGGGCTTTTCTTGGCCCGGCCCAATCTGGCCCAACACATGGCCATGGCCAGGTACACATGTAGCTCATTTCTTGAATCTTCAAAACTCGTATTTAAAGTTTCAGACAAATTGTCCAAGAAAATGTTGTATTCTACCACCGCCTAAATTTCCAATTCGAAGAACCTCGTATTACATGTTCGACAAGACGGGAAAAAAAAGTGCAAATCTAGGTGTGGTCAGCGCTGCAAAATTAAAAACCTCTAAATCTTGTTAGATTTGTTGTTCTGCTGAGCCTAAGTGGAAGGTATTCGGCATTGGAAATTTGCACGCACGTACCGTACATTGTTTGGCTATGTGCAAGTAGTTTGTCGAAATTATTGAAGCTTTTTTTTGCGAAAATTTCACCAATCTATTAATAACCATTAGCAGTAGTAAAAATAGCCTAAAAAGTAATAAAAATTACAAATCGGTACTTGAACCACTTAGCGATGACTACATACACTAGCACGAGCTAAAGACGCGCTGTCGTCCTCGCCCCTCCATAACTGGAGTCAGGCAAAGCTTATCGTAGAGCCTGTTATAGTAGACAGACGTGAAGTCGTCGTGCTAAGACCACGAACAACCAGTACACTAGAGCAACAACTATCGCCAATGATGACAACCGTAGATCGAAAGAGACTGACATGAAACCATACCAACGAACATGAAAACCGACCAGGTCCCTGGAGATCCATCGGGCACACGACTCCACACGCCCTCCGCCAGTGCTAGACGCACCACCGAAGCGAGGATATTACGGGAAGGACCTTATTCTGACTTCAAGATCTAGCCGTCGCCTCAACATCCCGAAAAAGATACTGAAAAACAACCTATAAAAAGAACGGAAACTCCCCGCCGGCGAGAGGACGTGGTCCACCATACCTCCAAGGCCCCAAGGCCGCTGGTGGCGGAGCGGACCAGCGGTATCACCGGTGAGGAAGACGAAACCCTAGATTGGTTTTGTGGCGGAGCAGCCTCATAAAACTTTTTGAAGCTTTGAAATCAAGTTTCTATTCTTTTTTAAAAAAATGTAGGCCTGCCTATATAGCATGCTCCAAGACGAATTCTTGCAAGTGAACTCGGGTATTCTCCTTGAAGAAGGAAATATTTTTGTCGGTGCATTGTACCAGCAACATTGTAGCAGCCGAGTACTGGCATCTGACTTGTATCCTGACTGGTATGGTTTGTATGGTCGTTTTGCCGAGAAAAATGTTCTTCAAAAATCTATTAAGAGGTCTTCATTTGGGCCGCCAAAATACACTAAAAATGTGTGTCGCCGCTCCCAACAGTGGCCATCCAGCACCGTTGTGGCCTTGTGGGGTCGGCTATTTGGAGCGCTGCAAGAGATTTTTTATGGGGTGTGCACCCAACTTTAAACCATCGTTAGAGCCTGATGGCAATCAGGTCTAGACGTCTAGTCTTTGCACCCTAGCTAGCTTCAATATTTTTGAATTCTTCCTTTGTGCATGAACTGCATAAGTTTTCAAATAACTAAAAAAAATTCAAATAAAATATATATGTAACCGGTCGTGCTATGCTTGGCTTTCCAATTATAAGTCAAGCTAATCAGCCATATGTCCTATCTTCTTTCATAAAAAAATGATTTTGTTAGGAAAAAAAATGAAATCTACAAAAAGTCATGCATGCATCGCGACGCACCCTACCTCAGTCCAACTATCCTATATAACTAATAAGTTCATTCCCTATACCATATTTATCTCAACATGCAGTTGTGTCACCTCGAGAGGTCCCACCACATCTGCACAAACTGAGCATCATGTCACAAAAAAATTCATTGAACAATAGGTTGCCCTAATGCCCCCCCTTCCTATTAGTCTTCCACCCCTTCTAGAAACTGACTCCATTCAACTTCTTTCTCGTGCGCCTACAACATATATGTCTTCTTTCTCCACAGTGTCTCTTATCCTCCTCCCTGACCCCCCTCTCTTTAAAATAGTCAAGAACGTTTCCCGCTTTCTCCTCTACCAGTCATATCTCTCCCTCCATCTTCCGGATCGGCCATCTCTAGCTCCAATTCAATCTGTGGCAGTCATTGTTAGGTGACCTCTCCATGAGCACCGATTCTTCAAATGTGAATTGTGTATTAGTTTTTCCATGTTTTCTTACATCTGTCACTAATCTCAAAATTTGTCTATTTCCTTTTCTTAGACCATGCGTGTATGCTGCCACCAGCCAGCAACATATGATACAATTTTGGTTCCCTGCTTGAATCCATGTGCGGATCAACGAGATCGTATGATGCATGTAAAATGCATACATGAATTTTGTCCTTTATCATATTAAATTCCCACATATTTGCAACATATATGATGATAATAACATATTTTACATTGATTTATGGGGATTTACCAATGATTTCCTTTATTTGGTTTATAACTCTTCAGAACAGGAAATTCATGTTTCACGTATTTTTCACTTTCAGAGACCTATACGGAGTCAAATTGACCTGAGATTTTTGAAGTGTCACTTTTTCAACGGGAGAAGCACCTTGGAGCTTTGGAGAAGACCTGGATGGGCCTGATGCCGAAAAGAGGACAGGTGGCGTGCCCCAACATGGTGGGCATACCACCCCCCCTCTTTCAGCCGTCGATCGTCCAATTGACCCGATTCTTTCGCCCACCGACGTATTTTGACCTAAAAATCACTATATATATGGCCCCGAAGAGTTCTCAGGAGGAGAGCGCCGCAGAAGACAGAAACATGAAAACAGAGGCTGCAACAACGAAGATTGGATGGGGAAACTCCGTTGGGATCACCACCGGAGGGATCTCTACCTTCTCCAACATCTTCATCATTATCACCACAATCAAGGGGGAGTAGTCCACCTCTAGACTACGGGTTTTTGGTAGTAGTTTGATCTACTTTTATCATGTTCTTCATAGTTCTTAGTGCCATATGAGTTGCCCTACATGATTATGGCCATATTTGTAATACATATGTGGTGGATCCATATTCTATAATATTTTTCTATGATATCTGATCATATTATGTGCAAGATGTATTGATAGATGCATATTATGTACCCCGTTCTTAAGTATTTGTTTTAATCCAACATTTATGCAAGAACGTGTGTGGGGTGATGTATGTATTAGATGGAGTAGCATGGTTTTAGTGATTGGATAGTGGCAACAAATTCATGATCTATTATGGTTTTGCGTTTTCTTTTGCTACCTCACTAGGGATAAAGTGAATGCACGTGCTATGTTCGTCACATGACAAAAGTGATGATCTTTCTTGTTCAAGGTAGTGTTATCACCAGAATTTGACCGAGTCAGTGGTGGGCCGCGATCAAGATGGACTTAAAGATATATACATGGAAGGAATATGTGAATCGGCCTTACATGCAAAAATTTGGGCTAGTTTGCCCATGTATCTGTAACATGTTAGATTACGTGTCGGTTAGGAGATAGAGTTTTACCCGTGCACGGTTAGGTGCACGTCTGAATTAGAAAGTCCCTTGGACTATAAATATGTATCTAGGGTTTATGGAATAAACAACAACCAACGTTCAACACAAACAAATCTCGGCGCATCGCCAACTCCTTCGTCTCGAGGGTTTCTCCGGTAAGCACCATGCCGCCTAGATCGCATCTTGCGATCTAGGCAAGCACAAGCCTACCCACGTTGTTCATGCGTTGCTCGTGCCGAAGCCTTTTTGATGGCGAGCAACGTAGTTATCTTAGATGTGTTAGGGTTAGCATTGTTCTTCGTATCATATGCTGTCGTAGTGCAACCCTTATACATCTAGCCGCCCTTACACCTATCTTAGGTGTAGGGGCGGCACCCCGCTTGATCATAGTTTAGTAGATCCGATCCGTTACGGTTGCTCCTTGTTCTTCAAGGATTAGTTTAATATCCGCAATAGTTAGGCCTTACAAAGGGTTGGAGGATCCAGCGGCGTGTAGGGTGTAATTTGCTAGCCCTAGACAGGATGTTCCGGGGATCAACCTCGTGTTGGTTTTTAGGCCCCGTCTAGGATCGGCTTACGATCACCGTGCGCGAGCGCGAGGCCCAATCGTGAGTAGGATGATCCGATTATGCGGTGAAAACCCTAAATCGTCGTAGATCGCATTAGCTTTATCTTGATCAAGCAGGACCACCATATATTCGTGCACCTCGTACGAATCATGGGTGGATCGGCTCTTTGAGCCGATTCACGAGATAACCTCGAGAGCCGATCGAGGCTCGTATTTAACGTTTACGTGTATGCCATGCAGGAAACTAAGCGAGGCATCATCCAACACCTTCCCGACCTGGTATAGGTCAGGTGGCACGCCCTTGCGACAAGCATCGGACGTGTGACCAGGAGGCTTTGCGGGCCGTCGCTCCGAGGGACCGGGGCCAGCCCGCAGCCCTAGTTGTTCCCGGCTCTACGGTGTTGCCGGCCGCTGCCCGCCGGTGGGTTTCTCGACCGCAACACATTCTCGGCACGCCCGGTGGGACAATCTTCGACATCCACCCCATCGCCATCTACATCCGAGATGGCGGAAAGCACTCCGGTCAAGTACGAGGATCCGACCGACGAGCTCAAGAAGAAGCATGACGAGATCAAGGCAGTCCTCGAAGCCGAACTCATCGGCTCTTTCCACGTAACCCGCTCCCATGGCGTCGGTGGAAGGGGTTCTCACCGAAGGCGCACTCGATGGAGTGGACCCGTCCGCTCCGTCGAAGAACGCACCAGGTCGCTGCGTCAGAGATCAACTACATGGTGGCTCATTCGCTGCACCGCCACTCCGAGAGCCCGGTGAACACTTTGGAGCGTGTCGCTCCGCGCGTGATCCAGAAATCATGAGCCATCGGTATTCTCCGTCGGGACCAGCTCCGGGGACTTACAAAGGAGAGATGCCACTCCGGCCCCATCCACCGCCGCCGTTCGCATGGGCAGCACCGTAAGTGCCGAACTCATCGGCATACGTCGTCTACAAAATTGGTGGTGATCCTAGTGACTACCAATTCCTACCCGAGGCGCCCAAGGAGATCCCGCACGGATACGCGTGCGCATATGTGCCGACACGCAGCACTCGGGCACTCTCGAACCAGGCCGCGACGACGAGGGGCCTCCGGGAACAACAGGAGGAACGTCGGGAGCAGATCTTGAGAAGCAAACGTGGCTAGCTAAGTACGCCACTCCGACAAACCTCCGGAGCCCAGCTCCCGCAGCTTGGCTCCGAACCGGAAAAGCAAGCATGGCTGGCTAAGTATGCCACCCCGGCGAATCTTCAGGGTTCGACACCTTCAGCCATCACCGCGGATCAGATTTGTACGATTCTGAAAGACCAGCTCGGCATGATGCCGAAAAGGAAGACGTTCGGCTATACCAAGCCGTACCCTAACGAGTACGAATTGATCCCGCTACCACCCAAATATCGGCTCCCGGACTTCACAAAGTTTAGTGGATCGGATGGTTCCAGCTCCATCGAGCATGTGAGCCGATATTTGGCACAGCTGGGCACGATCTCAGCGTCAGACGAGCTGCGTGTGAGGTTCTTCGCACAATCCCTCACAGGATCGGCTTTCGGGTGGTACACATCGCTGCCACCGAACTCAATCCGGACTTGGAAGCAGTTGGAAGAGCGAGCTCCATGAGCAAGCATCACTCGGAGGCTTCCGAGGCCGGCATTGCCGATCTAGCACAAGTACGACAGAAGCGCGGGAAACAGATGTCGAATACATCCAGCGCTTCAGGACCGTGAGGAACCGATGCTATTCGGTTCACGTAAGTGAAAAAGAAGCAGCCGAGTTGGCGGTGGTGGGTCTCTCATCATCGATCAAGGACGTGGCCTCCCAAGCGTACTACCCTTCATTGGCGCACATGGTGCGTAAGTCGCCAGCATATGAACAAGCGCCATCCAGATGTTTACCAGGACAAATTCAAGCGTGCGGTGGCCCTGGTTGACGCATACGAGGATGAAGGTGCTGCGGGAGATCGAGAGGTAGCAGTGGCCGAATGGACTCGAGCGGCAGGCCCCGTGTCCTGCAAATGGGTGAAGCCACAAGGCCCTCCAAAAGGGTTCGACTTCGACGTGACCAAAACTGAGCAGATTTTCGATCTCTTACTCACGGAGAAGCATATAAAGGTACCCGAAGGCCACAAGATTCCTACGGTGCAGGAGCTGAACGGAAAGCCATACCGCAAGTGGCATAACACGTTCACCCACACCACTAACGACTGCAGGGTGTGGCGTCAGCAGATCCAAATGGCGATAGAAAATGGACGGCTAATTTTCAACCAGTACGCCATGAAGGTCGACACACACCCCTTCCCCGCCATTAACATGGTGGAGTATACTTACCATGGAGGGTGCCAGCCGGATCTCTCGTGCAATATCAACATGGTAGGGCTTGGGCACCACTCTGGTAAGGACGGAGATGAGGGCAGCTGCTCTCATAGCAAAGACACAGAGGAAGCCGCTCCACGCGATCGGCTCCGCCAAGATGGCAAGCGCTACGTCACGCAGGGAGAAGTGAAGAACATAAGATATCAACGACCTCTCTCTGATCACCTCCTCAACAAGTATGTGAGTCAGTATGACCAACGCCGGCAATACAGCGACGATGATGAAAAACATCGTCTGGCTAGGGACGACAGGAGACGTCGTCGGCATGATCACGACGAGGAGCGATACGAGCGCCACGCCAAGGAAGAGTCGAGGGAGCAAGACGACGAGGATAGGCACTGGGACTGCCCCTTCTTCAGACACTGCTGGGATTCAGGAATGAGCCGATTGCCAACAATCGGCAACCGCCTGTAATGCAAACGAAGAAGAAGGATGCAGCTAACGTGTCCGTGTTCAAGCGTCTAGGGCCTCTCCCGCCTCGGAACAAGCGTGCCGAGTCCGCTCGGGTGGAAGATCTCGAGGAACTAGAGGACGATGATGAAGAAGACAAGTATCATCGGCCAAGGTGGTGCCCCGATGGGCTCAGCCGTTCCCAAAAACGAAGGGCTCAGCGTCTGCGTGGGTTGGAAGAGGCCGAAAGATTATACCTGCACACGTTGAGGAAGGCACGGCCTGATCTGGCCGCCAAGATTCAGCGAACCCTGGACGAAGAAGGTCGGCCACAAAGAAAAGAGTGGCGCCCCAAGCAAAGGAAAGCCGATGATGAGACATCGGCTGGCACAAACATGGTGTTCATCCTCCCAACGGAGTTTACTGCTCGAGGATTAAACGATGCACTCAAGGTGGACGACAGCGAGCGCATCGGTGCGACAGAGGATGAAGTTAGGCTGGTCGTATCCACTGGCCTAACCGTGTAGCTGGAGCAAATCAACGAGCAAACGTGGCGAGGCTGATCCTTGTGATCGGCCCCAAAAATTTGTGGAGGGACATTACAAAACCTTCATCGAACAAGCAACGTGGAGGCCGATTCCAGCAATCGGCCAAAATTATCCTCACCATCCATTCTGCCTCGGGTTCAACGTTTGATCCAAAGAGGAATACCTAAAGAGCCGATACCATCAATTCTCTTGACAGAATCGACTCGGGGGGGCACCTAGGTGGATAAAACACGAGGATATGAAGTAGGAGTATCAAGTACGGGGGCCGATACATAAATCGGCCATCAAAAATTCAAAAAAATTTAAGCACAGCCGATGCAGCAGACATCGCCTTAAGGATATAAAGCCGATGCATGGCCATCGACTCAAGGGGTATAACTGTTATAATCAGAGGGTCAATGGAGCAGGAAGTGGGCCACGAAGAGAGACTCTAATGGAAGAACTCCTCAAGGGAGTGGTTTAATGGCTCAGATCCTCTCTTCAAGAACAATGCCAAGAGCAGCAGATCAGGTTAAGGGTGGGTTGCATCAGATCCGCCAAAGGAAAGGAGCCGATTTGACCAGCAAGGCGCAAGGAATAGACTGAAGAAGCTCGGGGGGCAGCTCACCCTGAAGGTCCTCTGCTCCGGGGAGCCGATTTTGTCGAAATCGGCTGGCTCTGCGTTATGACATGAGGCCAATGGCGGCACATTTGGCTGATCCATCACCGTTCTCGCCTTGACTGAGACTTGGGGGGGCAGCTGGCCTGGTGGATACTCCGTTTTTGAAAGTCGATTGGGTGGCCATCTGCTGGTCCTGAGCCGCGATTTCGTCAAGGGTGATCCGGTGGAACTCAAATTCATTGTTCGAAACGACGAAGGATAGTTCATGAAGGCTTGATACGCTGACATCGGCTTTTTGAGTTTTGACCAAGATTGCAGTCACCCCGTGGTCGAAGAAAGGAAGGGCGGATTATGAGAGACCGATGCGTTGCCATCGGCTCATTGAGAATCGGTTTAAAAGAAATCGGCAAAATCAAATTGGGGAAACTTCTCCATTAATAAACAGGATTTCTTACAAAGGAAGAGCCGATTGCTCAAAGAAGGAAGAACAAAAGAAGGGTCTATTGACCAATCTACTACTGCTAGGCCTATACTAGTAGATCCTAATCTACGGGCCATCGCTGCCCTCGTCGTCATCCTCGGAACTTTCATCGGCACCGCCGCCGATGGGCTCCTCGTCGCTACTCCCGTAGCCCTCTACGGGAGCTTCATCCCCGTCTTCATCGTCGCCGCCGTCGTCGTCCCACCACATGCGGAGGCGCTTCGCCGGCGGGTAGCCCTCGAGGGAGTCGTCGTCGTCGTCTTCTTCCTCTTCCTCTTCTTCGCAGGTGGGACAGCCGTCCCGGGGAACCGGTCGTCCTCGCTTCCGACCCGGCTCCCGTCGGCAAGGAACTAAAGATCTTCATCCCCGCTGGTCAGGGACTTGTCGTCTTCGGACCAGATGGAGGAGGCGTGGTCTTCCAGGTCCCATTCTTCTGGGGCGCGGATGTCCGGCGGCGTCTCGCGGGAGGAGGAGGACCCGTAGGAAAGCTCGGAGGAGGAGGAGGAGGAAGAAGACATGGTGGCACAGGAGGGTTTTTTGGGTGCTAATGCGAGGAGGACGAAGGAGGAGCAAGCTGTTTAGAACGGTTAAATAAAAGGGATATGAGGGAGATTCAATGCCACAACAGTTTCCGAGGAGATGATGCCCAACAGAAAAATTTTGCGGCCACGTGGAGAAGTGGAAGGGGCAAGGCATCATGATGAAGGATTCTGCGGCGGTTTCTGCTCTGCCACGACATGACCCGACGGAAGAAAAGCGTAATGATTTTGGAAATGTCATTTCCAAAACCAGGGGGCATGTGTTATCACCGGAATTTGACCGAGTCGTGGTGGGCCGCGATCAAGATGGACTTAAAGATATATACATGGAAGGAATATGTGAATCGGCCTTACATGCAAAATTTGGGCTAGTTTGCCCATGTATCTGTAACATGTTAGATTACGTGTCGGTTAGGAGATAGAGTTTTACCCGTGCACGGTTAGGTGCACGCCTGAATTAGAAAGTCCCTTGGACTATAAATATGTATCTAGGGTTTATGGAATAAACAACAACCAACGTTCAACACAAACAAATCTCGGCGCATCGCCAACTCCTTCGTCTCGAGGGTTTCTCCGGTAAGCACCATGCTTCCTAGATCGCATCTTGCGATCTAGGCAGCACAAGCCTACCCACGTTGTTCATGCGTTGCTCGTGGCCGAAGCCTTTTGATGGCGAGCAACGTAGTTATCTTAGATGTGTTAGGGTTAGCATTGTTCTTCGTATCATATGCTCGTCGTAGTGCAACCCTTATACATCTAGCCGCCCTTACACCTATCTTAGGTGTAGGGGCGGCACCCCGCTTGATCATAGTTTAGTAGATCCGATCCGTTACGGTTGCTCCTTGTTCTTCAAGGATTAGTTTAATATCCGCAATAGTTAGGCCTTACAAAGGGTTGGAGGATCCAGCGGCGTGTAGGGTCTAATTTGCTAGCCCTAGATAGGATGTTCCGGGGATCAACCTCGTGTTGGTTTTTAGGCCCTGTCTAGGATCGGCTTACGATCACCGTGCGCGAGCGCGAGGCCCAATCGTGAGTAGGATGATCCGATTATGCGGTGAAAACCCTAAATCGTCGTAGATCGCATTAGCTTTATCTTGATCAAGCAGGACCACCATATATTCGTGCACCTCGTACGAATCATGGGTGGATCGGCTCTTTGAGCCGATTCACAGGATAACCTGAGAGCCGATCGAGGCTCGTATTTAACGTTTACGTGTATGCCATGAAGGAAACTAAGCGAGGCATCATCCAACACCTTCCCCGACCGGTATAGGTCAGGTGGCACGCCCTTGCGATAGCATCGGACGTGTGACCAGGAGGCTTTGCGGGCCGTCGCTCTGAGGGACTGGGGCCAGCCGCAGCCCTAGTTGTTCCCGGCTCTACGGTGTTGCCAGTCGCTGCCCGCCGGTGGGTTTCTGACCGCAACAGGTAGCATATTTGATATTCAAACATCATATCAACGTACTTATGGCTATGCTCTGTTAATTCTTAATACAAGATTGCAAAGAGTTTTCTCTTTCTTATTGAGTATAAGAGAGATGTGTTGCATCATCTCTATGTTAGGACGTGATGCCCATATGAATGCGTATCTTTCACATGTTATTATTTTTCATCCTCATATCTCATTGATGAATTGCTATTTATCCACTACAACTTAAAAGAGAGAATAGTCAAGTGAACCCATGAACTCCGGTTCACTTTCTATCATAAGAAACACCTTTACATTGCTTTTATGTTGTTTTCTATTTGCTGCACTATTTTAATCCGAAAATACAAAAATATTTAATTTTCTTATTTGCATCCAAAGCACCCAAAACAATCAACCCCTTTACTGTTTTTACTAAGTTACTTTATTTTGTCTAGTTTTACTCGCTTTATTATTACTTGTGTTTTATTTACTTACACGATAACCTTGTGCTTGACAACCACACGATGGACTGGAGACACAAGGCTTTATTCTACTTTGCAGGATTGCTAGAAGAAGAGAGAAGAAAACCTCTATTTGCTTAGTTCCCCGAGAGTTCGATATAAACCCTCGACTCACCCTTGTAGGAAAAACCCTGCTGACACAACACTCTGCACTTGGAATCCCAACGTCATCACTATACAACTGGCAATCATACTTGTAGGATTTTTTCCTAATATTAACCTCTTATATTTATTCCATCTTCTTTGTCCATGCAACTACAAGCCTACAATAGATGATACCCTTTTATTTTCCCTTGACTTGAATCTATGTGCTGATCAACTCCTATATAACTAAAAAGTTCACCCCACTACCATATTTCTCTCAACATGCAATTATACCACCTCGGTGGTCCCACTACATTTTCACAAACTGAGCATGATGTATCAAAACAAAATTTCCATCGAACAATAGGTGGCCCTGCTGCTTCCCCTTCCCATTAAACTTTCACCCCTTCGAGAAACTGACTCCATTCATCTTGTTGCTCGTGCGCCTACCCACATACATGTATTCTTTCTCCATCGTGTCTCTTCTCCCCCTCTCACATCCTTCCTCTCTTTAAAATAGTCAAGAACGGTTCCTTCTTTCTCCTCCGTTAGTCACCCCTCTCCCTCCATCTTCCGAATCGACCATCTCTAGGTCTGAACCAATCAGTGACAGCCATTGACATGAGACCTCTCCATTAGCACTGATTCTCCAAATGTGGATTCTTTATTAGTTTTGCCATGTTGTCTTATATCTGTCACTAATTTCAACCGTTTATCTCTATTTCCTTTTCTTAGTCCATGCAGGTATGCTTCCTAAAGCCTGCAACATATGATATAATTTTGTTTTCCTTGACTTGAATCCATGTGTGGATCAACGAGGTGGTACAACTACCAATCAAAAATGTAAGATCGATTCTTTCCTAATATTAACCTCTTATATTTATTTCATCTTCTTTGAGCATGCAAATGCAACCCTACAATAGATGGTACCCTTTTCTTTTCCCTTCACTTGAATCTATGTGCAGATCAACTCCTATATAACTAAAAAGTTTGTCCCCATTACCATATTTCCCTCAACATGCATTTATGTCACCTCAGTAGTCCCACCATATATGCACAAACTGAATACCATGGAACAATAGGTGGCTCCATTGCTTCCCCTTGCCATTAGTCATTCAACCCTTCCAAAAAATGGCTCAATTCAGCTTCTTGCTCATGCGCCTATCCTCGCTCAAAGGAAGTTCACGGTCATAGTGTTTACATTTTTCTCACCGAGTTGCCTTGAGAAGTGAAAAAGACAATTGGCACCAATGGAATACATTAACCTTATATCTTGCGGTTTGTCTTGAGAACCAATCTTATGTATGATGGATGCGTATTTTCTATAGCCCTTTTCCTACTCAATGCACGAGATGTGATTCTCAAAAGAAAGATACATAGGTGCAATAAACATTCCACACCATCATTTTGCGGCTATGATTAGAGATGCGGGCTTAAAATCCACATGTTTTGGGCTTATGAGATGTTGCTAGCTGATGACCCACAAGTATAGGGGACCGCAACAGTCTTCAAGGAAAGTAAAACCCAAATTTGTTGATTCGACACAAGGGGAGGTAAAGAATACTTATAAGCCTTAACAGCGGAGTTGTCAATTCAGCTGCACCTAGAAAAGCACTAGTAACACGGGTGATACGAAAGCAGCAGTAATATGATAGCAATGTCAATAGTAACACATCAGCATTAGCAGTAACACAGAGGAGATGGCACCAGAAAATATTCCAATGCGTAGTTGACTGTAGAGCAATGATGATGACAGAAGGACCAGGGTTCCCAGTTATCTACACTAGTGGTAACTCTCCAAATAACATGTGTGATGTCTACGCACGCTTCTATTTCTGTAGAAAGTGTTGGGCCTCCAAGAGCAGAGGTTTGTAGAACAGCAGCAAGTTTCCCTTAAGTGAATTATCCAAGGTTTATCGAACTCAGGGAGGTAGAGGTCAAAGATATCCCTCTCAAGCAACCCTGCAATTAAGATACAAGAAGTCTCTTGTGTCCCCAACACACCTAATACACTTGTTAGATGTATAGGTGCACTAGTTCGGCGAAGAGATAGTGAAATACAAGTAATATGGATGATTATAAGTAGTAATTGCAATCTGAAATAAAAATGGCAGCAAGCGAACATGTAACGTAACTTGTTGGAAACGGTGTTTCAATGCTTAGAAACAAGGCCTAGGGATCATACTTTCACTAGTGGACACTCTCAACAATGATCACATAACTGAATAAATAAATGCTACTCTTAAACACTCTCTTGTTGGATAACAAACACCATTCATTGTGTAGGGCTATAAAAGCACACCTCAAGCCGGAGTAAACAAGCTCCACAACTTCATAAAGGAATCACACACGATGCGCACACTATCACCGTCACACCGTGGAGAGTGAATCCGGAGTTCATATTAAAGTAACCTCTAGAGTGCATAATAGACCGTTGCAATTTAGACCGAGTACTAACATAGCATACACACTGTCAACAATAGCTATGAAAGGGGGAATAGATCACATCAATACTATCATAGTAATAGTTAACTTCATAATCTACAAGAGATTACAATCATAACCTACGCCAAGTACTACATGATGCACACACTCGTCAACTTTACATCATGGAGGAGGAATAGACTACTTTAATAACATCACTAGAGTAGCACATAGATTAATAGTGATACAAAGCTCATGATCACATAAAGATCACACCATGGGAGAGAGAGATGAACCACATAGCTACCGGTAGAGCCCTCAGCCTCGGGGGAGAACTACTCACTCCTCATCATGGGAGACAGCAATGGCGATGAAGATGGCAGTGGTGTCGATGGAGATGACTTCCGGGGGCAATTCCCCGTCCCGGCGGCGTGCCGGAACAGAGATTCTGTCCCCCGAAACTTGTCTTCGCGATGGCGGCGACTACTGAACTCTTCGTGGAATATGACTTGTTGTTTTAGGATTTCGCGACGGGGAGAATATATAGGCGAAGGGGCGATGTCGGTGGAGTCCCAAGGGGCCCACCCCATAGGGCAGCGCGGCCAGGGGTGGGGCCGCGCCCCCCTAGGGTGTGGCCGCCTTATGGCTCCTCTTCGTCTCCTCTTCGGTGTTCTGGAAGCCTCCGTGGAAAATAAGACCGTGGGCTTTTGTTTCGTCCAATTCCGAGAATATATCCTGTGTAGGATTTCTGAAACCAAAAACAGCAGAAAACAGGAACTGGCGCTTCGGCATCTTGTTAATAGGTTAGTACCGGAAAATGCATCAACATGATATAAAGTATGAATAAAACATGTAGGTATTGTCATAGAACTAGCATGGAACATAAGAAATTATAGATACGTTTGAGACGTATCAAGCATCCCCAAGCTTAGTTCCTACTCGCCTTCGAGTAGGTAAACGATAACAAGGATAATTTCTTAAGTGACATGCTACCAACATGATCTTGATCAATACTATTGTAAAGCATATAAGATGAATGAAGTGATTCAAAGCAATGGTAAAGATAATGACTAAACAACTGAATCATATAGCAGACTTTTCATGAATAGTACTTTCAAGACAAGCATCAACAATACTTGCATAAGAGTTAACTCATAAAGCAATAGATTCTTAATAGAAGGTTCTGAAGCAACACAAAGGAAGATTTAAGTTTCAGCAGCTTCCTTCAACTTTCAACATGTATATCTCATGAATAATTGTCAACACAAAGTAATACGATGAGTGCAAATAAGAAAGTATGTAAGAATCAATGCACACAGTTGACAAAAGTGTTTGCTTCTAAGATAGAAATAAGTAGGTAAACTGACTCAACATAAAGTAAAAGAAAGGCCCTTCGTAGAGGGAAGCAGGGATTACTCATGTGCTAGAGCTTTTTATTTGAAAACATGGAAACAATTTTGTCAACGGTAGTAATAATTCATATGTGTTATGCATAAAACCTCCTATAAGTTGCAAGCCTCATGCATCGAATACGAATAGTGCTCGCACCTTGTCCTAGTTAGCTTGGATTTACATGGATTATCATTGCATTACATATGTTTCAACCAAGTGTCACAAAGGGGTACCTCTATGCCACCTGTACAAAGGTCCAAGGAGATAGATCGCATTTGATTTCTCAATTTTGATAGATCTCAACTTAAGGACATCCATACCGGGACAACATAGAAAACAGATAATGGACTCCTCTTTAACGCTTTAAGCATTCAACAACAGATAATATTCTCATAAGAGATTGAGGATTAATGTCCAAGCTGAAACTTCCACCATGATACATGGCTTTGGTTGGTGGCCCAATGTTCTTCTCTAACAATATGCATACTCAAACCATTTAACTCATGGCAAATCTCCCTTACTTCAGACAAGACGAACATGCATAGCAACTCACATGATATTCAACAAAGGTGTAACAGGTTGATGGCGTCCCCAAAAACATGGTTACCGCTCAACAAGCAACTTATAAGAAATAAGATACATAAGCGACATATTCTTTACCACAATAGTTTTTAGGCTACTTTCCCATGAGCTATGTATTGCAAAGACAAGGAATGAATTTCTAAAGGTAGCACGCAAGCAATTTACTTTGGAATGGCAGAAAAATACCACATGATAGGTAGTTATGGTGGACACAAATGGCATAAGTTTTGGCTCAAGGTTTTGGATGCACGAGAAACATTCCCTCTCAGTACAAGGATTTGGCTAGCAAGGTTGTTTGAAGCAAACAAAAGTATGAACCGGTACAAAGAAAACTTACATAAGAACATATTGCAAGCATTATAAGACTCTACACTGTCTTCCTTGTTGCTCAAACACTTTTACCGAGAAAATATCTAGACTTTAGAGAGACCAATCATGCAAACCAAATTTCAACAAGCTCTACGGTAGTTCTCCACTAATAGGTTTAAACTACATGATGCAAGAGCTTAAACATGATCTACTTGAGAGCTCAAAACAATTGCCAAGTATCAAATTATTCAAGATAATATACCAATTACCACATGAAGCATTTTCTGTTTCCAACCAAATAACAATGAAGCAGCTTTCAACTTTAGCCATGAATATTAAAGTAAAACAAAGAACACAAGTGTTCAAATGAAAAAACGGAGCGTGTCGCTCTCCCACACAAGGATTGCTAGGATCCGTATTTATTCAGAGAATGAAAATAACAAAACAAAAATAAAAGCACACAGACGCTCCAAGTAAAACACATAAGATGTGACGGAATAAAAATATAGTTTCACTAGAGGTGACCTGATAAGTTGTTGATAAAGAATGAGATGCCTTGGGCATCCCCAAGCTTAGATGCTTGAGTCTTCTTGAAATATGCAGGAATGAACAACGGGGGCATCCCCAAGCTTAGATTTTTCACTCTTCTTGATCATATCATATCATCCTCCTCTCTTGACCCTGGAAAACTTCCTCCACACCAGACTCAAAACAATCTCATTAGAGGGTTAGTGCATAATCAAAAATTCACATGTTCAGCAAGGACACAATCATTCCCAACACTTCTGGACATTACCCAAGGCTACTGAAATTTAATGGAGCAAAGAAATCCACTCAACACAGTAAAAGAGGCAATGTGAAATAAAAGGCAGAATCTGTCAAAACAGAACAGTCCGTAAAGACGAATTTTTTCGAGGCAAACTTGCTCAGATGAAGAAGCTCAAATTGAATGAAAGTTGCGTACATATCTGAGGATTACTCATGAATGTTTGCAGATTTTTTAGACTCTCCTACAGATAGATCTACTCAAATTTGTGACAGCTAAAAATCTGTTTCTGCACAGAAATCCAAATCTAGTATCAACTTTACTATCAAAGACTTTACTTGGCACAAAAACGAAATAAACATGATAAGGAGAGGTCGCTACAGTAGTAACAACTTCCAAGACACAACAAAACAGTAGCAAAATAAAAACATGGGTTATCTCCCAAGAAGTGCTTTCTTTATAGCCATTAAGATGGGCTCGGTAATTTTAATGATGCTCGCGCAAGAAATAAGAGTTGAAGCAAAAGAGAGCATCAAAACCAAATAAGAAACACTTTTAAGTCTAACCCACTTCCTATGAAAAGGAATCTTGTAAATAAACAAGTCATGTAAGCATAATGCAATAAGCATAGGAAGGCAACACAAGCGCAACTTCAAGATTCTCAACATAAAGAGGGGAAACTTAATATTATTAAGATGCATATAACCATGTTTCCCTCTCTCATAATAACTTTCAGTAGCATCATGAACAAACTCAACAATATAACTATCACATAAAGCATTCTTATTAACATGCATAAAAGTATCATTACTCTCCACATAAGCATAATCAATTTTATTAGTAATAGTGGGAGTAAAACTATCACAACCATCATTGTAATCATCATAAATTGCAGGCATGGTATAATCATAATAAACTTTATCCTCCATAGTAGGTGGCACCAAAATACCACTATCATTATAATCATCATAAATGGGAGGCAAAGTATCATCAAAGAAAATTTTCTCCTCAAAACTTGGGGGACTAAAAATATCACAACCGGCTTCCCCAAGATTAAATTCTTCCATAGCATTAGCAATAATAGTATTCAAAGAGTTCATGCTAATAACATTGCTACAACTATTTTGCAAACAAAGTTCCATGGGTTTTTTAATTCTCTCTTCAAACACATCATGTCCTAATTCAATATAAAGTTCATAAAGATCTCTAATTTTTTTGTTGTTTTCCATTAAGCCTAACAAGTGAAAATAAAAACAAGAGACAAAAAGATATAATTGCAGGATCTAAAGGAAATAGCTTCGAGCACTCACACACCGGCAACAGTGCTAGGAAATAGCTTAGTAGTCGGAGGATGTGAATACCTTTTACCTTACCTCCCCGGCAACGGCGCCGTAAAATAGCTTGATGTCTACGCACACTTCTATTCCTGTAGACAGTGTTGGGCCTCCAAGAGCAGAGGTTTGTAGAACAACAACAAGTTTCCCTTAAGTGAATCACCCAAGGTTTATTGAACTCAGGGAGGTAGAGGTCAAAGATATCCCTCTCAAGAAACCCTGCAATTAAGATACAAGAAGTCTCTTGTGTCCCCAACACACCTAATACACTTGTCAGATGTATAGGTGCACTAGTTCGGCGAAGAGATAGTGAAATACAAGTAATATGGATGATTATAAGTAGTAATTGCAATCTGAAATAAAAATGGCAGCAAGCGAACATGTAACGTAACTTGTTGGAAACGGTGTTTCAATGCTTAGAAACAAGGCCTAGGGATCATACTTTCACTAGTGCACACTCTCAACAATGATCACATAACTGAATAAATAAATGCTACTCTTAAACACTCTCTTGTTGGATAACAAACACAATTCATTTGTAGGGCTATAAAAGCACACCTCAAGCCGGAATAAACAAGCTCCACAACTTCATAAAGGAATCACACACGATGCGCACACTGTCACCGTCACACCGTGGAGAGTGAATCCGAAGTTCATATTAAAGTAACCTCTAGAGTGCATAATAGACCGGTGCAATTTAGACCGAGTACTAACATAGCATACACACTGTCAACAATAGCTATGAAAGGGGGAATAGATCACATCAATACTATCATAGTAATAGTTAACTTCATAATCTACAAGAGATTACAATTATAACCTACGCCAAGTACTACATGATGCACACACTGTCAACTTTACATCATGGAGGAGGAATAGACTACTTTAATAACATCACTAGAGTAGCACATAGATTAATAGTGATACAAAGCTCATGATCACATAAAGATCACACCATGGGAGAGAGAGATGAACCACATAGCTACCGGTAGAGCCCTCAGCCTCGGGGGAGAACTACTCCTCCTCATCATGGGAGACAACAACGACGATGAAGATGGCGGTGGTGTCGATGGAGATGACTTCCGGGGGCAATTCCCCGTCCCGGTGGCGTGCCGGAACAGAGATTATGTCCCCCGAAACTTGTCTTCACGATGGCGGCGGCTACGGAACTCTTCGTGGAATATGACTTGTTGTTTTAGGGTTTTCGCGACGGGGAGAATATATAGGCGAAGGGGTGATGTCGGTGGAGTCCCGAGGGGCCCACCCCATAGGGCGGCGCGGCGAGGGGTGGGGACGCGCCCCCCTAGGGTGTTGCCGCCTCGTGGCTCCTCTTCGTCTCCTCTTCGGTGTTCTGGAAGCCTCCGTGGAAAATAAGACCGTGGGCTTTTGTTTCGTCCAATTCCGAGAATATTTCCTGTGTAGGATTTCTGAAACCAAAAACAGCAGAAAACAGGAACTGGCGCTTCGGCATCTTGTTAATAGGTTAGTACCAGAAAATGCATCAACATGATATAAAGTATGAATAAAATATGTAGGTATTGTCATAAAATTAGCATGGAACATAAGAAATTATAGATACATTTGAAACGTATCAATGTGTTAGGTGAATAAATTACAGTTGGGCAATTGATAATTGTGAGGGCATGACAATGCATGCTATGATAAGATAAAGGTTACTGTAGTATTTAATTGGGCATTACAACATAATACATAGACCGTAATCCAACTGCGTCTATGACTAATTATCCACCTTCAGGTTATCATCCGAACCCCTTCCAGTATTAAGTTGCAAGCAATAAACAGTATAATTATCCTTAGACAAAATATTGTTGTTTTCTCCCTAGGAGCAACAACACATCTACTATCTTAGAAGTTATTGTCACTCTTCCAGAAAACTAGAGGCATGAACCTACTATCGAGCATAAATACTCCCCCTTGGAGATACATGCAACTACTTGATCAAGGTAACTACAAGTACCGGAGAGCATGCAAGATCTTAAATAACAGTAGTATGATAATATGATGAACAATCTGATCACAATTCCACAATTTATCGGATCTCAACAAACACAACACCAATTACATCATATGGATCTCAATCATGTAAGGCAGCTCATGAGATCATTGTATTGAAGTACACGGGAGAGAGAGTAAAAACTAGCTACAACCGAGAACCCGTAGTCCAGGGGGAACTACTCACGAACCATCATGGAGTCGAAGTGGAGGCGGTGGAGTTGATGGAGATGGCTCCGGGGGTCAATCCCCGTCCCGGCAGGGTGCCGGAACAGGAACTTCTGACCCCTGAAACTCGTCTAGACGATGACAGTGACGATGAAACTTTTCATGGACGGAGGCTAGGTTCTTTAGGGTTTTTGCACCGAAGGCTTTATATAGGCGGAAGGCCGAGGTCGGTGGGCGCCAGGTGGCCCTAGACCACCCCTAGGCGCGAGCCAGGGCCAGGCCGCGCCTAGGCATGGTCTGGCCGGCTCCTAGCCCCCCTCCATCTCTCCTCTGGACTCCGTCTTCTTTTCGGTAAAATAGCAACTTTGGCTTTTGTTTCGTCCAATTTCGAGAATATTTCCTGTACAACTTTTCTGAAATACAAAACAACAGAAAATATGGAACTAGAACTGTGGCATCTTGTCAATAGGTTAGTTTCGGAAAATGCATAAAAGTGCCACGAAGTGTAAAAAAACATATTGGAATTGGTGTAAAACAAGCATGGAGCATAAAAAAATATAGATACGTTTGCGACGTATCACTAGCTACTCTAATATGTTCAATTGTTCTCTAAAATTAGTTCCGAATTGTCATGCATTCATATATTTGTGTTTCTTTATCTTGAGATTTATCTTTCTTTCCCCCTTTTTTGTGGCTTACTTTTGTTTGGAATTAAACTTAGTATTTTTTGCATCTTTTAGGATACTTTATTGTTTCTTTACTTTTATTGCATCTTTTCTTATATCAGTAAAATATCTCAAGTGAACAACTTGTGTTCACATGTGAAAAAGTATAGTGCTAGAACCTTAGCCATAGTAAAATACAAGATTGTTCTCTTATTAAATTCACATTTTTAGTCACTTTAAAAGCAACATTGTTACTTACTACAATCAGTGTAATGCTCTTCAAAGATCAGTTGGAGGTATTGTTGCAATTCGGTGACATTTGACTTGAGAAAATGCATATTAGAGGCACATATATATTCATGTTCGTTTTTTCATATCAAATTGTGTTGAAATTTGCTGTTGTGGGTATTCTCTAGTTTATAAAAAGATTAAATCCAAAATTTGAAGGGAAATACTAATCATTATATGCTGGCTCACGAAATGCATTAGAACATATAGCCTATCAGTTTGCCAATGCCAGGAGATGTGTCAATACTGACTTAGGCCATCTCCAACGGGGCGACGCAAATGGACGTTGAGCGGCCGTTTGCGTCCGCTCGGGTCGAAAATGCGTCTGGTACCACCTCCAGCGGGACGACGCATCGTGACCGGGTCATCCGCGGTGACACAAACCCGGCGCATATTTGCGCCTGGAAAGCATCGTGGCAGACGCTGCGCGGACGCAGCAAGTGACCGCTCGCATATCCACCGGACCCGCCTGGCAGTGAGCCTGTATCGAGGGCATCGCTTTCGCGGTCAGCGCTACCGCGTATGTGACACTACAAGAAAAGTTGCCATGGCCGACGAAGTTGAAGTCGCGCCGTGGTTGCTGGTGTACCATGGCCGACGATTTTTGGTCCCTCCGTGGTGCATGTCAAAACTTTTTTTTCTCGTTTTTGAGGCCACCTAGCCCGACGAAAGCGGCCAAAACGTCGCGTATGGTGGACCGGGACGTGGTGCATCTCGAAATCTCGGGTTCGCCGGCCGAGTCAACGCAAATCCGCACCGCCGAGGGATGTAGGGCCTAGATGGCAGCCTCTCTGGCATTGTTTTTTTTCTCGATCGCGCTATCTCGTTCAACGTTCTCCGATCGAGCCGTTTACGATGCAGGATCATGGGTCCCGCATGTCATCCTCTATGAACCAAAATTCTTTCTATTCTTGGATTTTTTTTGACCCCCTGATTTCTGGCTACTTCCTTTTTCTTTTGATCCCTTGCCGCCTTGGAAACGTTGAGACCGCTGCTGCTAAATGGGACCCGCATGTCATCCTCTATGTGCAATCAACTTTCTTTTCTTGGAGATTTTTTTGGCACCTCAAATTTGGTCACTTGCATTTTCTTTCGATCCCCTGCCGCCTCTCAAACGGT